>NC_031777.1:24607-34050 GCF_001522545.3 Parus major | reverse complement strand
CTCCTGTAGGGTCTGAGCAAACTCTCCTGTAGGGTCTGAGCAAACACCTTATTGTAGGGTCTGAGCAGAACCAGCCTCCTGTGGGGTCTGAGCAGAACCATCCTCCTGTAGGGTCTGAGCAAACTCTCCTGTTCCTGGGATGCTCTGGGCTGGGCCAGCTGTGTCCCTGTGCCAGGGACAGTGAGCTGTGTGGGCACAGACTCTACAGCCACCACGGTCAGGATGTGAAATGCAGGAGTTAGGAGGGAAACAGGGTTCAGTCAGGATGTGAAATGCAGGAGTTAGGAGGTAGACAGGGTTTTTCCATCAGGCATTTATAGCACCTTCCCCACTCTGTGTCTAGACATAGCTATAAATGAGGGAGAGGGCTATTACCTGGGAATAAAACGACTGAAACCGGCCCTGGAGAGCCTGACGCTGTATTTCCAAGGAACTGGGAGATTCCTTATGATTAATGTAACAATATCAAAGGCCATAAACTCACCTCATCTGGGAACTGAGTCAGGGACACACTTAAAAGGTTCCTGCCACTTGCAGCTCAGCCTTGGCTTTAACTGAGGTCTCTTGGCCATTCCAAGGGCTGCTCCCAGAGCAGGGGCTCAGCTCTGCTGGCTCCACCAGCTCCAGGAGCATCAGAGAACAGCCCACAGTCTGATTTCTCACTGCAGTGTGCACCAGTGGTGCTGTGGAGGAGAGGAGAGGTCATGAGTGGAGCCTGGAGCCTTCACACCTGGAAACTTGGGGCAGGGCCAGCAGGAGCTCTGCTGTGCATGTGGCAGTGCCTGTGTGGGTGGGAAACGCCTGGGAACTCATCCCAGAATGCCCAGTCCCCACCCCAGTCCTTTTGATAATGGTGGGAGAAGTTGTACTGCAGAGATTTTATTGTTTTGGATGCAAATTCTGTTCTCTGATCATTGCTTCTGCCATGTCCAGCCCAGCGGGGTCTAAGTCTGCCTAAGGCTTTGCCACACTGTTATAGCATCAACAAAAGTAATGAAGAAGAGAATGGACTCCCTGGAAAAAGGCCATGAAGTGATCCACTGGCACACTCCTGGCAGTGCCTGCAGTGAAAGCCACAGGATTACCTTCTTCAGCTGAGAGTAACCTACCTACACTTGTCTGAGTGACTGAGGCTGTCCCTTCTGATCCTTTGGCTGAGTCAGAGGATGAAAAAGGCAAGGGGAAGGGTCACACTGATGGCTGGGACCTTTTGGGACCTGCTGGCCCACGGCTGACCTGCCTTCTGAGGGAGGAAGGATGAGAATCAGCAGCATGGCACGGGAATTTGGGTCAGCACCTTTGTGGCTGCAGGAGATGCTCCCCAAGCTGGGTTTCCTTGCCCTGTTAGGTGTTCTCCTCCAGATTATCTTCCCTCTGCAGAAGGTGGCCAGGCCTTGCAGCCCTGCAGAGTTTTCTCGTGTTGTGCAGTCAGGATTAGGAGGCACTTGGGGAACGTGGTCCCCTGGGCACCTGAGACCTATTAAATATTGCTCTCATTTGACTCCACAAACAGTGCCATTGGGAATGCAGCAATGCTTCTGGGATGGGAGCAAATATTGGCCTTGAATGAAGCCGTGGATAATGGCAGATAAGTTATCAACAGCTGTTTAACTTAATATTACTTCCATGCAAGATAACACCGAGCTTTTGCAAGAGGTTAATAACCAGATGCAGAATCCATCACTGCAAACACAGGCACCTGGCAAAGTGCATCCATAATTTTTCTGCTGGAGTGTTGTCCCAGCTGAGGGAGCGTGGTGGCAGGGAGATGTGCAGGTGGGGCTGGCTCCAGAGGCAGCACAGCTGATGCTGTGTGGCTCTGTGCAGTGACCCAGGGCACAAGGGGGCTTCCCTGTGGGCCCAGCTCCTGCTGGCTGAAGGGGCTGGCATGGAATCATGATGTGGTTGTGTTAATAAAGCTTTTGCTGCTGCTGATCAGGCTCGGGTGCCTGTACTGCACCTCCGAGCACGGTGACCTTGGGGCACAGAGTGAATGGGGACGGGGCACTGATATCGATATTTAGAAGGTGGGGGTGAAACAGGAAGGGTGCATCAGTTGTGGATCTCAGGATCAGCACAAAGAGGAATGCAGCTGCTGCTAAGCCAGATTTTAAGCCAGAGTTTTGGGTCTGCACCACCTTAGGTGGCTGCTGGTGTCTGGTGTGGCTGCTCCAGCCTGGTGTTGGACCTGTAATTCCATGGAATTGTAATTCCAAGAAGAGGCTGGCAAAGGCCAGAAGCACTCAGGGAGATTGGAAAGGCTCTGCTAGCTAGCAGTGCTTGGCTCTGCAGCCACCAGGCTTCTCTGCAGAGGGATTCCTTCCCAGGCTTGGCCCAAAGCGTGGAGCTGGGGCAGAGGAGATGTGTCAGCCTCCTGCCCATTGCCACAGGGCAGGCCTACCCTGGATATTTCAATTCTATTCCTCTCTCTCCTGGCCAGGGATGCTGTCATTTCAGTGTTCAGCTTCACAAGGCAAAGCCAAGGGAAGGGCTGGGGTGTGAGAGGAGCAGACCCTGCCTGCTCTCCCCTGCCTGCTCCACCCTCAGGGCTCTCCCTGGTGATCAGGAGATGCCACTGGTGCCAGTGTCCAGCTGGGACATGGCTCTGGGGACATTGATCAGCCTGGAGGAGCCCTCAGTGGAGACTCCTGGCAGAGCTGGGCTGGCTTGCAGTGCTCCTGGCTCCCAGCCCCTGCTTTATCCAGCAGACCACACAGAGCTGCCTGCAGATGCTGGGACAGCAGCTGCAGTCCTATTGATCCCTGGGGGGGAGATCAGCCCAAATGAAGACCCCTGGGAAATCAGCACAGAATACAAAAATCTGGCTCCAAAGCAGAGGCTCAGACTGTGACAGCTCTGCAGACAAACCCATGTGAGAGTCCAGCTGTGCAGAGCATCCACAGAGAGCCTGCTTTGAATGTGGATTGGATTCTTGGGATACATAAGGGAATCTTTGTTGGTTCACATGAGCCCATCACACCTTTTCCTTCTCCCAAAGGAAGCATCTGGAAGCGGATCCAGGTCCTTGCACCCATGGAGGCAACAAACCCTCATCTTCCCTGGCTTCCTCAAGTGGGTTCCTCAGGTTGTGAGGCCGGAGTGACCAGATGAGCACCCTGGAAGCATCCAGACTTCTGATGGTCCCAGGGCTAGAAGGGTCAGAGAACAGCCTGGCCTCCCCAAGGGAAGAGGCCTGTCCATGTCCCCCTGCTGCCCTGGCTGTTGCACAGGTAGATGGGGACGTGTGTGTGTGTTCAGGCCATGCCACACTCCTGGTTATGGGGACTGACAGTGATCAAATAAGAGATTTTGAGGCTTCAGGCACTAGCTTGAGCCTGTGGGAAACTGAGTCACACAGCTCTCTCACTCTGGCCTGAGAAATCATGAGGAGGAATCCCAACAGTCCTTGGAGAAGGAAAACAACCTTTGCAGGTGTTGTTTGTTCCTTGTTTGCTTGTCAGAAACGGCCCAGGGGTGTTGTTCCAGCTGCCCAGTGATGGTGATGGGTTGGTTTCATGAGCAATGAGAGTTTTACCTCCTCAGACCTGCTCAGAGCTGTCTAGAAAAGAAGATCTGGAATAATTAAACTTGCTGTCTTGTGGAACCGAGGCTGGAGAGTCCGTGTGGTCACCTCTCCATCCCTCATGGAGCACAGGCCTGGTGCTGCTCTCTCCCCAGGGAGCTGCTCCTGGGCCAGCTCCAGCAGCAGCTCTGAGCAGTGGTGCTCTCAGCATCCCTGGAGGCTCACTGGTAGCTGCAGTTGAGAAGAAATCTGTGTTCCTAACCCTCGTACACGGCTGCTTTTCTCCCAGGCGTTCCCTGAGCTTTTCCCCCGTGCTGTTTGTGATCCAGGCCCTCACCCTTCCCACACACACACACACAAATGGCAGCTCCCTGGCTGGCCTCAGCATTAGCAGAGAGCTCCAGCTGCCACCAGTGCCAGCCTGGGATGGCTTTGCTGTTCCCTGTGGGCTCATTTCTCATTTCAGCAGGGCCAGGCCACGCGGGTTCGCGTTTTTATGGCCAGGCCTTGCCCTTGGCCGTCACTTACACTGCGAGGTTAAACTGAGGGCTGAAATCAGCTTTATTATGAAAGGTCCTGAGCTCTGCAGTTGTTAAAGGTCAGACAGCCTGGGCTGGCCCTTGTGGATTTGTGTGCCTGCCTTTAAAAAGCAGAGGAAATTCCTGTGGGTGTGCTGGCAAAGGCTGCTCAAGTGCAGTGTCCGAGCAAGCGCTCCCTGCTCCGGATTGTGGCCTTGTGATTTCCTTCTAGAACTGTGTTTTTAGCTCCTGCTGAAGTTCTCCTCTGTGAGCAGGGTCCTGGCTGGCAGCAGCTTCCCTGTTTTTCTCCAGGAGAAGCTGCTGCATGGTGGCTCTGCTGAGCAGCATCTCCCCTTGCCCTGGGTCTCCTGCTCCCCAGGGATGCTGCTGAACTTGGTGCTGCTGCCACAAACCCTTTTCCTGGGGAGCTTCCACATAGCTAATTCACCTGTGGAGCTCTGGGCTCCTGTTTTAAAGGGAGTTTAAAAGGAGTTGAAAAAGCTTTTTTTTAAATCTTTCTTTTAATCACTTCGCAAAATACCCAGCTTCTTGTTTACTCTCGTTTGAGTTCCCCTTATGTATGTTAAATTCTGGGGAGTGTGACTGCTGGTTTTCAGTGTGCAGCACATCAGCAAACCACCCTGGCTCCCCTGGGACCCTCTCCCTTCTTCTCCTCCCCATCCCTCTGCAAGGTACAGCAATATAATCACTGGTTTGTTCAGTTCTCATTTCCCTGGCAGGAATCAATCTCGTGTTGTCTTTGCTTCCTCCTTTGATTTCTTGGCTTTTCTGATCTTCCCACACTTTCTGTAGCTGCAGAACTCATCCAAGCTAATAACCAGCACCAGGCAGGGTGTGTGCCCTCAGACCTGGGGCAGTGCTGGTGTCTCCCAGGGTGGAGGTCATGGTGGGGCTCATAACCTCGTCATTAATTCTGTGCTCTTTATAAGCAGCCCTTGGCAATGAATCCTTGCAGTCCCACAAGGATCTTGTGTCAAATTCACAGGGATTTCATGAGACTGGCATTGCTGTGAACTCCTTCTTCACACCCAAGTCTAGCAGGGGGAGTATAGAAAATCTATAGTTGCAAAAGGACTTTGCAGAGTTGCTTTATGCTCTATTTCCTTGGCAAAGGCAAAATAAAACAGTGCAGGGAGAAGGGAATAACGAGAGGAGAAAAATGCTGCAGACATGAAAGGAGAAAATGCTGAATGGGAGGGGAGAACTGACAGCCTTAATGTGGATTTGGGGGGAATTTATAAACCTGAAGCCCAGTAATCACAGAGCTGAGGTGGCTGTGGGGACTCATTGCTCTTCATTAACCTTCCAGCCACCTGGGGCCAGGTGTCAGCTCAACATCAAACCACAGCTGATCAAAACTTCCTCTCTCTGAAAAATCATGGGCAAATTGGGTTTCCAAGTGACTGAATGGGATTTTATGAGGCCCCTGCCTTCCTCAATCTTGTTAAATCATTCAATATCAAAAATCTAAAAACGGATATTTGGGCCTGAATCCAGTTGTGGGCTCCAGCCAAGAAGAGCTGAAAAAAATGCTGCTGTGTTTGTTTTGAAGTGAGGAACCTGTATTTTTCCCCAGGTGCCAGGGGGGATTTCTTGCCCCTGCCTGACAGAGAGCTCAGTCAGGATCCAGGCACTGCCTTGCCCAGAGAGCAGCACAGACAGCAGCAGCTTCAGTAATTTCTACAGTGAAAAACCCATTTTTCTCACCTGTATCTGCTGGGAACGCTCTGCCCTGACCCAGAGGTGTACAGGGAGAGCAAAAGGAAGATTCCATCAGGCTGGGAAAATGGTCTGGCTCGAGTAGCTCTGGGATGAAGGCTGTCTATCAGGCTGTGGATTTGCTTGGGAGAGAAAACGGCTCAGGAGAGTGAGAGAGGCTTTCCCAGGATAGCTGTGGCTCGCCAGGGGCTGAGAGAGACACACCATGCAAGCCCTGGGTCTCCTGTTTTGTGTCTGTGCTGCTCTGGAGTGTGGAATCACCACTGGGCTGGCAGGGTCAGATGGAGCTGTGGAGTGAAGCTCTGCCTTTGGTGGCTGCTGGCCGAGGAGTGCCCACGCTGAAGGTGCTGGGAGCTCGGATGGGCAGCCTGGCTGCACCAAAAAACACCCAGTTTTCCACCAGGGCTTTGGGCTCCAGGGTGGCCTCACACAGAATTCATGGCCAAGCACATTTTTCCATTCCAGGCAGCAGAGCGACCTGCTCAGGTGGAGCTGCAGACAAAAACGTGTGTGAGCAGGCTGCAGGGCTCCTGCAGAAACCCTGGGACCCTCACCCAGAGCTAAAAAACCTTCCTAAACCTCCAGCTGTTGCTGTAGAGCTTGTAGGGTAACACCAAATCACACCAGGAGCTCGCACTGGTCTTCTGCACCCTTTTATTTGGTTTAAAACAAAGTGTTTGTGAGCCATCACAGGGAATTCATCGTCGGCCGTCTGTCACGCTTAATTGGGTTGTCCTGTAAAATATCTTGCATATAAGTAAATCAAAAAGAGTGGGGCTCATAAAAGGGCCAGTTTGTGGCACATTGATGTTATTTATAGGCTTCTCCGTGGTGCTCATCACCATGGCAGCTGTGAAGGTCGATGCTGACACTTGTGAGGGAATGCCACGGACGTTTCTAAAACGCCTGGTGTGCGGAATGGAGCGGTGATTGTGTGTCCCAGTGGAGCTCGAGCAGGGCTGCAGGGTCCTGCAGGGAGCCCCCAGCCCCAGGAGAGGGGCAGGAGGGCCAGGGGCCACGGCAGGAGACAGCAGCTCTGTGGGCATCTGGGCTCCTGGAGCCCACAGCTCCGGTGGCATCCTGGAATCTCCTTGGAAAAGCAGGCAATGAGCCAAAGGGGAGAAAAGTACTCACATGGAAGAGGCTGGAGATTCTTCTCCCCTTCAGGATGAAGCTCTCACTTACCAGCCTGGTTTTCACACCTTTCTGTTTAATTCTACTGAAGCCAGTGGCGATTGCTCCATGAGAGTGCCACAGATTACTTTCTACAGCTGCCTTTTTCTGATAACACTCCCTCTTCTTGAAAAGCCAGCAAAAGCAGCATGTCCTCCTGTCAGTTCTGCAACTGGCACATGAAAAGGCTGCTTCAGCCACATCCAGGCAGAGCTGGTTGGAGCATCTGCACCTCAGCCTTCACCTGGAAATCAGCCTCTTGCAAACTCTTCATTGCTGTCTCCAGATTGACTCTCAGGGAGGAGCATAACAAACCCTCAGTGTGATCCTGTCACAACAAAGCTGCCTGTGACCCCAGTTCCTCCAAATACCTGGCCAGGCTCTCTCAGTGAATGCATCTTCATCTTCTCACTTGCACCAGGGTGTCAGCCCTGACCCGAGGAGCCCAGGAATTCAGTCCTTCACGGATCTCTCTGCCCCCCTGAGAAAAGCTTTCTATTAACCTTCATCTTCCTCCTGCTGAGTGAACAGTGATGCCCCCAGCTCAGGCTGGAGTTGTTTCTCTGCAGGATGAGCAGAGCTCTCTGGAAGGGGCTGTTTCCCAGCAGTGTCCCTGGTGCACGCTGTGCCTTTCCTGTCCCCCTGCTCCCCTGCAGCAGGATCCAAACTGTGCCTGTTTTTCCCCATCCTGTGCAGATACACAGCTGCTTCTCCCACCCTGTTCCCTTCTCCTCTCCTTGCTCCCCAGGGCCACGGTTTTATTTTGCCTTTGCCAAGGAAATAGAGCATAAAGCAACTCTGCAAAGTCCTTTTGCAACTATAGATTTCCTATACTCCCCCTGCTAGACTTGGGTGTGAAGAATTCAGTTCGGTTCCCTGGCTGTGCTAGCCACAGACCTTGTGTGTCCAGCTGTGTGCTGGGCTCTGCCTGCTCCCCAGCAGTGAGGAAAGGCTCCTCAGGCCAGCCCCTGGGGACATAAACTCATTATTGAACTCCCTGCTTCCACCTGGTGATGGGAACAGTATTTCTATTGCTGCAGGGGCACAGGGGCCCTCACTTCTGTAAGAATTCGATTTATGCTTTCTTCTCAACAGTAAACTGCCTTTGCCAAAGCCATTTGGTTAAAGAGCTGATGTAAATAAACTCACTGGATTATTTTATTCCCTGGGAAAGTCAGGGGCTGTTCTGGAGTTTATGCAAGCACTCCACCAACACTCACTGCCCTGGCATCCACTGTTAGTGCACTGGAAATGAGCCCACATTTGGGTGTTAGGGAGTTGGTGGGATGCTTTCCCTGCCTCCTGCACCTCCATTCAGGAGCTCTTCTTGCACAGCAAATACATGGGGTGTCTTTTTGCTCCTAGACTGATATGGTTATTAAGCTTTCTGCAGTGGAAAAAAGATTGCAAGGCAATTCAGCTCACAAGCTAGGTCATGAATCCATGTGGATGTTATGAATGGAAACGATATGCATGTGCCCTGGGCTTTGCCCAATCATACCAAGCAGTAATACAACTCAGGATGAAAATAAATCTTAATACCAACATGCCCTACATGAAGCAAATACTTATTTTACATAAAACCTAATTTTAGCACGTCAAGACTGTAGCCAATCCACTTTGTCTCACCATGACTTAGCATAACGATGTACATATAGGTGTGAATATATAGATGTGTAAGCACCTCTTTCCCCCCTGATTTACTGCTGAATGTGAGTGTCCCAAGAGGCAGAGCTTGCTGTGTCAGGGAGGAATCTCTCTGCACACTCACAGCCCTTCCCTCCCTCGCCTGGGCACGGGGAAGGCAGCAGGAGCACCCAGCTCTGCCACATTGTGCACAGGGTGATTTCTTGGAGCAGCAGCAGCAGCAGCTCAGAAATGCCAAAGCAGGGCTTTGATGCCGACTGGGCTGGGCTGGGTAGAATGAAATGCTGATGGTGACAGGCCCTGGGGATGCTGCCTGCAGCCCTGCCTCCCACAGCTGCCCCACTGTAGTGATCTCAGTGCTGGCCAAACAGCAGCACAGAAATGCTCTGCAGCGTGGGATTGAGCAGAGTGCATCCCTGATCATCCATCTGATACCCACCAAGAGAGAGCGTGGAGGGTGCCAGAGGGAGGGAGGGAGTGCCCTGACTCCCAAAAGCCACGAGTGCTTCCCAGCCTGCTGCACCCTCCCCGTGCACACTGTCCTGGGAAGAGGCAGGGGTTCCTCCAGGAGCAGTTTGGATGTGCAGTGTCACCGGGGGGATCCCAGCTGGCAGTGATTCCCACTCTCTGTGCCAGCCTGGGGGCTCCCCCAGCCCCAGCCCCGCTCCCCACGGTGCTGCCCAGCTCTGTGGGTTGTGCTGTGGGGCTTTGGGGCTGCACCAGGAGCCTGCATCCCTGCTGCTGCACCAGGAGCCTGCATCCCTGCTGCTGCACCAGGAGCCTGCATCCCTGCTGCACCAGGAGCCTGCATCCCTGCTGCACAGGAGCCTGCATCCCTGCTG
>NC_031777.1:12652-24487 GCF_001522545.3 Parus major | reverse complement strand
CAGGAGCCTGCATCCCTGCTGCTGCACCAGGAGCCTGCATCCCTGCTGCACAGGAGCCTGCATTCCTGCTGCACCAGGAGCCTGCATCCCTGCTGCCTGGGCTGCCTGGGCTGCTGGAGGCTGAGGGAGGATTTGGGCTTGTGCTGGCAGCCAGAGAGGAGCGGCTGGCGCTGGTGGCTGGAGACAAAGCTCCAAAGCTTGTGAGCCAAGCCAGGCTGGCAGGCTCAGGAGCCAAAAGCAAAGTGAAAGGCAAGGCTCTGCATCCCTTTGTGGACTATTGCCTCGATGGTGATGATGCCTCAAGTTCTGGCTTTCATATTTCCCAGGTTCTGTAGTGCACTGGTAACTCTGAACTCCATATGAAGTGTCAGCCAGTTCTCCTCACAGCTCAGGCACACACAACAATCCTTTTCCAGCCCCACAACCAAGGACAGCGCTGCAGCTCCAGCCCCAAAAAGCACAACCAGCAGCGAATTGAGGAGAGCAATCTGGGAGGATGGGACTGCATCACCTGCAGCTGGAATTGGACAATTAACCCAACATGGAAATGGACCAAAACTGATCAAAGTGTGAAAACTCATAACCTCCACCTTGGGTGGAGCCTTGGCCAGGTTCTTGCAGTGCATCCTTTGAAGGGCTTTTAATAAATCCCTGCTTTATTCCTTTAACTCTGTCCAGCCCCTGCTCCAGGCAGGCTCTGGAGGTGTCAGTGAAGCCACTCATGACACTTCTGTCGTGGGGAGCAGCCACTGGTGCTTCTGTGGGGCCGTGGTGGTGAGGAGCAGCTCTGGAGAGGCAAACACCCTCAGGAAGGTGTAGGGGGGTGTGGATCCTCACAAGCCTCGGGGAAGGAGCTGTGCTGGGATGCTGCTGCCTTCCTGGAGAGGGGAAAGGGCTGCCACAGCCACCCTGGGAGGAGAAGAGAGGTGCTGGGAAGGTGCAGCCCTACCTGCCCACCAGAGGAGCAGAGCAGGTACAGCAGATGAAATGACCTGCTGCTCTCTCCTTATTAAAAGAAAATAGAGTTTGCTGGCAGTGCTACAGATCTGAGACCTTGATCCATTGAGATGTTCTCAATATATAAATCAGGAGGAAAGGATCACAGCCCCCCGTGCATTGAGAGCCTCTGCTGCTGCTGCTGCTGCCCTCTCCCAGGGTGGGAGAGCCCTGGTGCCCCAGGGCAGGGGGTGTGGATGGCAGTGGGGGCTCCCATCACAGCCCCAGTTTGTGGGGAGCTCTGACTGGGTGATGCCTCACTGAGCCCATCTCCTCTGGCTCAGCCTGGGTGGCTCTGCAGGGAGGAACTGATGGTGATTTAAAGGTGTTTAATCAGGAAATCTGTCATGTCCCTGCTGCTGTGACTGATCCCCCTCACCACCAGCTGCCTGTTACAGACACACACCTTATTTCCAGCCTGGCTGGGTCCCTGGGCAGTGGCTCAGTGATGCACTGAGGAGCCTGCAGGGGCTGAGTGGCCCTGGGCCACCACAGCCACCCACTGCCAGCACGGGGGTCCCCAGGATGGATCCCCCAGAGCAGCTGGGGTTGGGATCCCTGCCCCAGGGCCTGGGGACACTGCCAGAGGGGTGGGATGAGGGATGTCACCCTGCTCTGGTGTCCCCAGGACCAACTCACAGCTCAGCACACTGTGTGCTGCTCCCCTTCCCCTGCAGAAGGATCTTCCAGCAAAGCCGTGGCAGGAGTCTCACTTTGCTCTGAGATAAATTGTGCAGGAAATTAGGCCTGATCTGCATGAAATTCCCTCTGCATGTATGTTCAAGGGTGAACCCAGGAAAGGGTTTATCCAAATTCTCCTGTCTTTTGTCTTTAATTTAAGAAGTCAGAATCTCCTGTAATTGCCTGTGTGCTCGTGGAGAGTTGGGTAATACCAAGAAACCCTCCTGTGGCTAATTGAACGCCTTATAAACGTTCTGACTGTAAGCAAAGCTCTCTGTCTTCCATTATAAAGATATTTAGGTCCCATTCTGTGCTGGGGTGATAATTTTATGAGGGATTTTCATATCTTTTGGATGCAATATGGGACGGATCATTACCTTTTTTTACACTTAATTGCTTTTATCATCCAGAAATATTCAGTGCTTAATGATAACAAAGAGCCTCTGCTGAGGAGGCCAAACACCAAATGTGTTATTGTCACATCTCCTCGGTGTGGCAGTTCGTGTGTCACCCCAAACCCCCCAGGAGAGAAGAGCAAGGCCAGAACCCCACAAAACAGGAATTATCTTATTTTCCTGAGTATCCCCTGCTTTTCTGGGTGTCCAGGAGAGCCTGGGGTCAGGCCTTGCTTCTCTGGGGTCGGTGTGAGGAAGGAAATGTGCTGCTCTCGGGGCAGCCAGGCCGGGCCAGGCCGGCGCCTCTCTGCCAGCTTTGCTCCTCAGAGCCACGCTACAAATCCAGGCCCAGCTGTTTGTGCTGCCTCTGGCTTTCCAGGAATGCACTTTTCAGTGGCCTTCTCCAGCTTTTAATTAAAGGAGCACTCCCATCATTTATTAATTACTCCTTAACCCTTCAGAGCCGCTGCAGGCCCGTGGCTGACGGTGCTGTCCCACAGATGCTCGTCAGCAGCCGTGGTAATTGATGGATTTAAACAATCTGCTGACCCCTTGGGCCTGGCAACAATTGATTAACTATTCATTAAAACATCTAGAAATTATTTATGAACCTTTTATAAACTATTTATAAGTGAGCAGGGACAGATTTATCCAGGAGCTCCAGGCTGAGATTCCAGCAGCTCCAGGCAGCAGGAAACGTGCCCAATGGCACAGGAAAACCTTTGTCACTCCACACATTTTCCCAAGTGACACAGGCTTTTCCTGCAGGCCCAAGTTCCCTGCTAGATGTGGGTCGTTCTCCCAAGGAGCAGAAATAACACAGAATGGAGAATTTTCTGCTTTTCTGCAGAGTCAGGTAGTTTGGCTAAGTAGGGGCTGGCGAGAATCCAGCAGCAGCTTTTTTAATACAGTGTTGGGCTAAACTTAGAGGAGAGGATGAGCAGGCTTGTGTGATGCTTTGCTTCTAGTGGCACAGGATTAAATTACCATCCCATTTTACTTCATATTAGTATGCAGGGATAAAGAGAGCCAAAGGCAGCAGCTGCCAGCAAAGCCCTGCTGGGTGCTGTCAGGCAATGAGCTGGTTCCTGGGTAAATTTGGGATGCAGGGTGAGGTTCAGGTTCAGCTGAACACCACCCCTAGCATGGACTGCTTCATTTTGGGGTTGTTTTTCCCCAGCTCGATAATGACAAAACAAAAATCTGTTTTCAGTCACTGTCGGTGCAGCAGGGGAAGGGAAGGTGGAGCGGCCTCGCTCAGCTGAGGCTTCATGAATCATTCCCAAGCTCCTGATCCATAGTGTTTGTACCAAAAATGGGACCTTTTGCAGGGACTGCCCAAAGTGGGAAATGCTGCTCCTGGCTGCAGCATCCCAAAACACCCAGCAGCTGCTGGGGGTTCTCTCCAGCCCACAGAAACACTGGGGAGCCCCCCTGTCTCTGGAGCTCAGCACCAGCAAACAGAAACTCAGATTGCAGCTTTCCAGCAGAGAGAGGACACCTGCAAAAGGAATTTACCTTCCCAGGATGTGCCCTGTGTTTCTCATGCAGGGTTCCTGCTCTCCTGCTGCTCAGCAGGGCAGGGGAATCCCAGCAGCAGCAGCAGCAATCTGGATTTGTGTGGTGATGGATGGAGCTGTGCTTGGAGACCTTGTTTGGATTTCCAGGCAGGGTGTGTTCACACACACGGAATTCATGCGGTGGAAAGCTGCACGTGGTTGTTGTTTAAGCACAAACATTGCACTGTGTGTGTCCCAATCAGCTTAAAGCTGAAGTGAGATCAAATCAGGGTGTGAAAAACGAGGTTCACATCATTTTTATAGAATTTAAAAGTTTAATACAAAAACAATTAGGAGAGAAAAATAAAGTAAAGTATACAGATACAGCTGGGTGTCTCTGCATTCACCTCACTGACAAAGGATTGTCCCTTAAAAACAGAACCCTGCTCCATATCCAGAAATTCTCACTCATATTCAGACATTCTTCTGTGCATCTTTGGGGTTCTTCTGTTCAGTTTTCTCTTGCCCCCTTCCCAATAGATCAATGCTCTTGGTGCCATTGAGATTTACATTCCCTGATCCCAGAAATGCAATAAATTCCTCCCCCAGAGTTCTGGGCACTGCTGTCCTCATCTGGATAAGAGAGTTTACAAAAGAAAAGAAGTGTCTCCAGCTCTTTTTCAGTCTTTGGGTTACACAGACAAAAGTAGTTTTTGTTTTAATTCTATGTCATAGCTTAACATTTATGTATTATACCACTATTTCTAACAGAAATAAAGGAAACTATATTAATACAACAAAATTTCCCATTCTTATACACATAACATTCATTTTAATATCTGAGAAAAGCCAACAATATGATATGTAACTATAACAAGTGCAAGGCTGAGT
This sequence comes from Parus major, assembly GCF_001522545.3. Classification (NCBI taxonomy): domain Eukaryota; kingdom Metazoa; phylum Chordata; class Aves; order Passeriformes; family Paridae; genus Parus; species Parus major. The sequence goes on along the minus strand of NC_031777.1, from coordinate 20,025 downwards.
GTGGCTGTGCTCTCCCCATCCTGCCACAGCCCAGCCCAAGGTGCACAGGGTGTCCTGCAGGCTGCAGCTCACACAAACATCCTGCAGGATTTCACTTCTGCTCCACCTTGGGGAAGGAAATCCAGCTCTCTGCAGCCTCTCCTCAAGAGCACTTGAGCTGTTGTGGAGAGCAGCACGAAGAAATCAGCTTTCCATGGGGAGGGAACACAAAGATGTGCCCAAAAAGCCACAGCTGGCTCAGAATTGCTGCAGGAGCACTCAAGGCAGTGTGCTCCTCATTCCCCCAGGAGCAGGGAGGTTTGGAGGGTCAGAGGAGCCCCCAGCCCAGCCAGAGGCAGGGCTGAGCACTGGAGGGGGGATCACACTGCATTTCCCTCTCTTCTTCTGGGAAAACAATTCCAGGAGGTGGAAAACTCATCCTGCCTGGGCCAGCTCACCCTGGCAGCTGAGGTGGAGCATCCCTGGTGCTTCCAGAGGGATTTCCAGGGAATTCCAGGACTCCTGATGAGAAATGGCTGCTTAATGAGGCCCATGGGAGAGCACTGGGGGTCCCAGCCAGAGGATGGAAAAGGCTGGGCAAGGCTGGCAGAGGGAAGATGGTGATGAGAAAATCAGTGCAAGATGTTGCTGTGGTGCTTAGGGAGGGCTCCCAGGAGCAGTTTCAGAATGCAAATTAAAATAGCAGCACTATTTTAATTTGCACTAAAAGGGCACTCCCTGTGCCTTGGCAGCCAGGTGGGTTTTTTGGCAGCCCAGTCCCCCCCAGTCCTTTCCAGTCTCCCCAGATCTCACCACTTCCTCAGCAGGGTTTCATCACTGCCTGTTTTGTACAGGAGGGATGCTCTGCAAACACCAGTTTTCCTGGGCCCCATGCAGTTGAAAACTCAGTGAGAAAACACCTGCCTTTTACCACATTTCATGATTTCTCGGGAAAACTGGGAAATATCTGCTCCCTCCCACACTTTATCCCCCTTTCCCAGGCAAGAGATTCCCTCCCAGAGAGGGAGAATGTGGGTGATGACTTTGTGGCCATGAGTGGATAGGAAGGGCTTTTACTGCTCTTCCCTTTGTCTGGCTTCAGCTCAAAACAGAAACCTCAGGGAATGAGGTTTGAATCCTCTTCCCCTGGATCTCTGTTTTGCAGCAAACCACGTTCATTGCTCCTGAAAAGCCCAAGCCATCTTCTACTATAAACACAATCTTAAGTTATCAACAGAGGGGAGGGAAGGAGGAGGGTAAAATGACCCCAGAGAGAAAGGAGATATTTCTGAGGCTGAACAAAGCATCCCAGGATTGCTCCTAGCCACTCTCTGTAGGGGCTTTTTTTTTCATTTCATTCAAAAACCCAAGTGAAAATAATGAAATGACTGCCAAACAGAAATAATTTATATTGGATTTCCAGCCAGACCAAAGTAACTCATCATTGTGCCACCCCAAGCAGAGCCCCACGGAGGAGAGGAGCTCTGTGTCCTGCCCTGGGGATGCCCCAGAGCCCTCCTGGGATGCTCTGGGAGCAGCAGCAAGAGAGCTCCCCAGGCACATTTTGGTTTAAAATGCAGGAAAACAGAATGGAAAAGTGGTCTGTGCTGAGCAGGTTTAGAGAGGGATGACTTCCCAAGTTAGCAATCCAGGGCAAGTCTCCCTTTTTAAAAGATGCTTCTAAATCAGCCATTTTGGGTCAGTCTCCACTTCTCATCCTCTGAATATCCCTTGTCCCTCCCATTTCATGGAGGGAAGTAAAACAGTTAGCAGTTCCTGACTCTTAAATAGCATCTTTCAGCATCTGGCTAAGCTGCAAAATGGATTAGCTCTGCCTCACAGCTCTGTGCACACAATTTCAGGCTTGCACAGGAGCAGCACAGCCTTTCCAAGCCAAACCTTTCCCACAAAGCCCCTTCTGGGGATGCCAGGGGATGGGAACGAGCCTCTGGGGCAGCAGCACGCTGGGGAGCAGGGCATGGAGAGCTCCAGGAGTGAGAGATCTGCTCCCACAGACAAATCCAGCTCTGAACGTGGGCAGGGCACGTTTTCCTGCCATGGGGAATGAGCAGGGAAGGAGTCAGCACACAGCCTGGGAGCCTGGAGCTGGGGAGATGGGCAGGGATCTCCTGCTCCCCAGCTGTGGCACAGGGGTGCTGGCAGGTCCTGGCAGGTCCTGGCAGGTCCTGGCCAGCCCAGGGGACAGCAGTGCCACCCTCACAGGGGGTTGTTTCAGCCCTAGCAGCGGGTGAGGGCAGGGCTGCTCTGTCTGAGCACTTCATCCTGCTTTCTCCTGGTCCAAGCACCAGCTTTTAAACTTGCCAGCCTCCCCTTCTGCAGGGGGCCTCGCCCAGCTCCTTCTGGCAGGAGCTGAATTGCTCCTTTCAAGGCAGGGATGAGCTCCCATCACCTGCCCTGGCTGTGCTGGAGCAGGAGCCCTGGGGATGTGCTGGCCAGCAGAAAGTCTTGGGGAGCCTGGGAGGCAGGCTGTGCCCTCCAGGGCCAGCCAGGGAGCCCGAGTGTGAGCAGCAGAGATAACCTGGGCCAGTGCAGATGTCAGCCAGAGATTTGATGGCCAAAGCACGTTCGTGGTGCTCCCCATCCCCTCCTCCCTCCCCCTCTCCACAGAGACACCCGAACAGCAAGAGCCTGCTTTTGAGGTTGGAAGTCAGGTTTAGAATTTTAATGATATCCTGTATCCCACAGCCTTTCATTTGGGGAGAAACCGCTGTAAATGACCCATTTTTCTTCATATAATGATAATCATTACCGAGAGGAAAACGAGCGCTGGAGCCGGGCACAAACGCAGTCACACAGTGGATGGGGTGGCTGATTCCTACTGGCAAAATGCTGCCTGGAGAAATACACCTTTTATACTGAGAAGGAACATAAAGATGTCTTTAAACATGCATGGAAATGTGTAACAAATAAGTCACCGTGGCTTGGAGCGGGGAGCTGGAGAGAGCAGCTGTAAATATTTTATCTGTTGGGCAATGAGCTCCAGCACAGCAAATCCTCCCCATCATCATCATCATCATTCTCCTGGGGGAGTCACCTGCCCGTGCTGCTGGTGGGGAGACCAGTTTCCATCTCCCAGTTTCCATGCTGCCTCCACACTGAGCTCCCTCCTGGTCTGGGACCTGGCAATGAGGAGCCCACGGGCATGGCCCCTGCTCCTGGTTTGGTTTTGGTTGTTTTTTGAAGGAGGGGAAGAATTTCATTAGCAAGGGAAGCCTGGAAATCCAAGAGTTTGTGCAAAGAAATGGCTCAGTCCCAAGAAGCAGCAGCACACCCCTCTGCACCTCGGGGTGCTGCCTGGCCAGGAGCCCTGACCCCTGAGCTGCCCCGGTGGGATTGTCCCCAGCTGGCTGGGGATGGATGCAAAGGAGAGGGAATGCTGGAATCCACGACTAATCCTCCAAATCCCCCAGGCCATGCTCGTGTCAGCCCCCCCAGCCCCTTCCTGCTGTGTGCTGGCTGCCAGGGGCAGCTCCCAGCCCCACAAACAGGAGCTGCTGTGGTGACTTTTCTTTGAGCTGGCACTCAAGGCACCTCCTTCAGTTCCCAGACTTCACCCCAGAAGCCACCAGCTGCCTCTGACCATGGCGTTCAGGCACCTAAAAGTTCAATTATACGTTAAGTTCAATGTATAATTAATTGATTGATTGGGAGAGTGAGTGCTGATCCCAGGTAATGACTCTCTTCTGGAGCAGCCCCTTGGCCTGGCTCATTCACCAGGGAGGGAGCTGGCTAGGTTGTGAGTGATATCAGGAGCCTGCTCTCTGGGTGCTGGAATTGAATTAGACATCAACAAGACAGATTTTATTAGATTTATTAATGGCTGGTAGAGAGAAGGCTGGAAAGCAGAGGAAGAGAAGTGTCTCCCCAGCGGGCTCAGGGCTGGCAGTATTTATCTGTGTCAGAAGGGAGCGGTGTCATCTCCCAGGTGATGCCAGCACTGTCCCCACCCCAGGGCTGGGGCAGGATGAGGAGGGTCACCTTGAGCTCGGTGCAGGACAGCCTGTTCCAGCAGGAACTAACATGGAATTAAATGATGGAGAGGCCCATCCCCAGCCCCTGGCAGCACTCAGCTGTGGTTTCCAGCAGGTTAATAACTCTCTGCTGGGGCTGCACCCCCAGGCTTCCCCTGCTGCCAAGGGCTCCCCACAACCAGCATGGCTCTCATCAATAATTAACACTGCACAGCCTTGCCAAAACAGACCCAGCAGCTGTCTGGCGAGGCAAAGGTCCCTCGGTTTCTCAATCCAGCACTTCTGCCTTGTGTGCTGTCCCTGCATTACAAAGGTTTGGGGCGAGCTTTCCTCTCAGCAAAATGCTGTGATGTTCTTGGGGAAGCTTTTACTGGGGTGCACCGTGCTGCTGCTCAGGAGCCACAGCCCTGGAGAGCAGGAGAAGCTGAGATGTCTCCTCATCTCCTGGGGCTCAGCTGTCGGTACAGCAGGCTGAGCAGCAGCTCTGCAGACGGCTCCCTCAAACCTGGGGGCAGCACAATGCCAGATGTCACCAGAGCACGAGAACTGCTGTCACAGGAGAGGCTCTGCCTCGGGAAGGTCTCTGGGGGGCAGAGAGGGAAATAAACCCTGTGGGAAGCAGGAGGCATCACCAGCAGTGAGAGAGGCAGAAGCAGCCCAGGGATTCTCTGGATGCCCCACAAGTGCTGTTTGTGCAGAGGCTGAGCCCTGGCAGTGCTGCTCAGGCTCAGTCCCTCCCTGTGCCATGTCCCACAGCCCAGGTGTGGGGCTGTGCCAGCCTCACTGGGGGCCAGCAGACACAATCTCCTTCCATCTCCTGGAGATCTGCTCCTCCATTCCACCACCACAGCCAACAGCTGCCTACTGTTAATTAAGAGCAGAACAATCACTGTTAATCAAAGGCCAGACTGATGGCAGCAGGAGCAGCCTGCCGAGCTCATCCCACCTCCACTGACCCCATGCTCAGGGCAGAGCAATAACAGGGACACGAGTTTCTGTGCCACCACAGCCTGGCAGCAGGGACAAGCCACTCCCAGGGGGACAGAGATGCTCTGTGTGGGAGCTGACTGGCCTCAGGACACACAGAGCCACCCTGCCTGTCCTGCCACTCCAACACAGGCACTGGAGCACCCAAAGGCTCCCTGAGTGCACAAAGTCCTCAGCAGCTTCACCATCTCGTAGGGCAGAGGTCTCCAGGGTTGCAGTTTGGTAGTCACACCTCTCTGTGCTCCCAGCTCTTCCCTTGGCAGCTTGGCCTGCTTTTCTTGCATCAGGCACTGTCATGGAGAGGGAGAGGGAGAGGTCCCTCAGCCAGCCTGGGCCAGGTGAGAGGACCCAGCAGGTGACTCTGCCCAGGGCTCTACAGGAGCCTCACCCTTCCAGCCAGTCCTGCAGAGCCATCCCTGTCTGAGCACCCTCTCACACAGGCAGGAGGTGCCAGCAGATCTCAGATGCCTCTTCCCTGTCACATCTCCAGAGCTCTGCCCCACAGCTTCCAGCATCTCCTTCCCCACAAGAACGTTTTTGGCACCAGGAAACTCCCAGTGCTCTCCTATTTTTAGCTCCACACTCCAGTTTTAATTTTATTTCAATGAGCTGATTCCCTCTCCCACCTGGCTCTCGGGCACCCAGTGGATTGGATGAGGATGCTGGGAGCACTCAGCAAAGTTTGTACCTCTCTGCCAGCACCCAGGAGAGCGAGGACAAGGATGAGCAGGAGCAGGAAGCTCTCCATCCTCCATCTGTAGGGATTTCCAGCAGGCAGTGGGGGAAGGCATCTGTGTGAGGAGTCTGCTCTGGCTCCACTATTCCCTTTCCCCCAGCACTGACAGTGGGAGGTTATTTGAGGACACGGTTGTGATTCACACACAGAAGAACATCCTCAGGCTACTGAAATCAGATCCAAGTTTCGTGCTCCTGGCCTGGCTCGCCCCTGGTGTTTGCATTCATGCCCATTGATGGCACAGGAAAAATCCAAGCTGTGGGCTTTGTGTGCAGGTGAAATTTGTTGGCCACTCGAGCGAGGCCTTTTTCTCTCCAGGAGGGCAGCAGCAGAGCTCAGAGCTGCTGGATTTTAGGGAGATGATTTGTTCAAATGCAACTTGCAGGTGCGCTCCCAGCCCTGCCATGCCTGGGGCAGGAAATGCTTTTGTTCCCAGCCCAGGGATGGCACAGCTCCTTCAGATGAAAGCCAGACAGTTTCCTAGGCAGGGGCAGGACCAGTGAGGGTGTTGGTTATAGCTACAGACAGCTATAATATATATTTTACATATATTATATATATTATATATTATATATATTTACACAGATATCCTGTGGGGTGAGCTTGGAGCATGCTGGAGGAAACACGAAAAATCCAACAGCATCTCCAAAATAGTGGGGGAAAAGCCTGGGGGAATAAAAAAACCAAACCAAGAAACAAAAAAAGAGAGTATAGCTGGGTCCAATTCCCCCAGCAGGGACAAGGAGCACTGGGGCTGGGAGGGCAGGGCTGAATTCAGGGAAAATGCCGAAGGTTTGGCAGAGGAGCAGCAAGGCCAGGAGGAGCCCCGAGGCAGCAGAGAGGGAAATGCCCCAGGAGCAGTGAGGAAAGCTCTGCTGAAGGGTGATACAGAGTGCAGGGAGGCTGCAGGAGGGAGAGGAGGGTGGGGACAGCTCTGCCAGCAGAACCTGCGCTCCACACACATCTCTCACTGTGGCAAACAGACAGCCAGACAGATGTTTGCCAAATGTGCCCTTCTTGGCAACAAACCCACAAACTGTGGGGGATTTTGATGCTTTTACAGCTGGGGTTTGGTCCAGATTAGAACAAAATCTTGAAAATGCACCCAACTTGGAAACGCCAAGGAATTCCTCTGCAGAAACGTTTTGCTGGGAAATGGTAAATGGTTTGGTAGAGTCAAAATGAAGTATTATAATTCCACGTTCTATGTACAAGTCAAAATGAATAATTTACCTCCTTTAACTATTTTTAAACACCTGAAACATCTGAAAAGGCTTTTTTTTGTTTGTTTTTTGACACGTCTGTCAAATCTCATCAGACACAGCGTGTTTGTGAATGGGGAGATGTTCCCAGCAGCTGCAGCTGCCTGTGGCAGCAGGAGAGCCCTGACCAGGATGGCTGTGGGGGACAGAACTGGGAAAAGAAAGGCCATCTGTCTGTCCATCCATCCATGGATCCATGGATCCATTCATCCATCATCCATCATCCATCCATCATCCATCCATCATCCATCATCCATCCATCATCCATCCATCCTCCATCATCCATCATCCATCATCCATCATCCATCATCCATCCATCACCCATCATCCATCATCCATCCATCATCCATCCATCATCCATCATCCATCATCCATCATCCATCCATCATCCATCCATCATCCATCATCCATCATCCA
>NC_031777.1:9251-11427 GCF_001522545.3 Parus major | reverse complement strand
CATCCATCATCCATCATCCATCATCCATCCATCATCCATCATCCATCATCCATCCATCATCCATCATCCATCCATCCATCATCCATCCATCCATCCATCAATCACCCACCCTTGCACCCAGCCCATGCAGGGCTCTGCTTTGGCCAAGCAGCATTTCCCCACCCCATCACCAAGTGACATAATTGAGAGGGTGGTTTTATTTATTTTCCCTATTCAGGGAACAGTTCTGGTACCTTCTGCTTGTGTTAGTTTTTGGGGAAGGGGGCTGAAATGAAGCCCGGAGGGGACTGAGGGGGTTTGCAGCAGGAGAACACAGCTGATTCACTCTCTGGTATAAGCAGGAGTTGGTCTGACATGGCACTGTTTATTTTGAGCAGGTTCTAGGAACAGTTTGCAGCTCTTTCCCCATCTCTTGATGTGCCCACACAGTAAATTATCTGCAATCATTAGCAAGTGGGCTGCTTCCTCCTTCAGACACAATTAGTGGGCAGGGGCCGGAAAAACCTTCCTCAATCTCATTTCCTTCTCAGGATGCTCTTGAGAGCCCGGCGCTGCCTCGGAGGAGGCAGGGCACAGCCGCTGCCCAGAGTGACCCTCCCTGCTCCTCGGGGTGGGAGCATCCTCCGTCCGTCCGTCCCCCGATGGTCCCCGGGGGCTGCCCGGGCGGGGAAGGTGGAACCTTGGAACCTCAGCCTCCGGGTCAGGGAGGCTGAAGCAGAGGCAGGAACCGGCAGAGGCTCAGGACAAGCTGATTTCCAGTTCCCTTTGCCTGTGAGGTCCATCCTGGGGCGGTGCACAGGCACGGGTGACTCAGGGGCTGGGGAATGGTGTGAGCAGTGAGCAGCAGCTCCTGTCCAGGGCACCTGGCTCAGGGTTCCTGGAGCACCAGCAGCTGCCGGGCACTGGTGCCAAAGCCTTGGTGGCTCTGCCACAGCTGCCCCCGGTCCCGAGCACTGCTGGCCGTGCCATCGCCTCCTCCTGCCCCACACCGCCAGCTGGGAACCGGCCCTGGGGGAGCAGCAGCGCTCGAGGGGGAGCTTTGGATTTACACTCGGGAAACCTGGAATAAATCAAAGCAATTAAAGTGCAAATGAAGCAATGCGGCATCCTAATTACCTGGGAAGCGCGTTGTGCGTACCTCTGTCTCACTCCCTTTTTAAAACACAGACAGGGTTCAAATGACATAAATAATTTAAATTAATTAGCCAGGCAGAGCTGGGCTTTGGGAGGCGCCTGCTGGCGTTACGGTCGCTGCTGTGGCAGTGGCTCCAGGAGCTCTCCAGGCTCCCCGGGCTGGAGATGCGCTTTTGTCTGGGGCTGCTGCATCCCACGGCTCCCGGGGGCTGAGCCAGGAGGGGCTGGGCAGAGGCAGGACAGGGGGCAGGAGGGCAGAGCTGCAGAAATTAACCCCTGCACGGCAGGGAAAAGCACAGTTTGGTTTTCCTCCGAACTGCCCGGCTGCTGTGGAACAGGGCTGTGACCGCACGTCCTTGGTGCACCACGGGCACTTTATGTCATCCTGGAGAGCCGGGAAAAAGAGATGCAAGACCACGAAATAACCTTTCAGACACAGGAGAGACACCAGAGGAATAGGGCAAGGGCTGGCTGCCCCAGTGCTGCTCCTTTCTCTCGGTGCCAGAGGAAGCAGCGGTGAGAATGCACACCCTGCCCCTCAGCCGGGTTTGGACTCATCGCAGGACCCCTGAGCCTCTCCAGGAAATCAGCATTCCCCCATTCCCACTGAAGCCTCTCCCAGCCTGCAGGGAAGCTGGGAAAGGGCGGGCTGGGCTGGGAATTGGGGTGTCCCAAGCACAGCCCAGAAATGGAGAGGAGAAATGCTGCTGCTCCTCATTCCTGTTCCCATTCCTGTTCCCGTTCCCATTCCCATTCCCGTTCCCATTCCCATTCCCATTCCCATTCCCATTCCCACTGCCCTGGGTCATTTCCTCTCTCCAGTGCAATGGGGCTGTTGGAGTAGGGTAGAAGTAGAGGAGAAGAAGCAGCCAGGGATTGAATTTTGGAGGCCATGGTTGCCAAGACTGAAGCATCGTTTCAGTACCTGCCCGTGGGGCTCCTGGCACTGAGAGGGATGCAAAGGCTGTTAGATCCTGTACCTGCCCGTGGGGGTCCTGGCAATGAGAGGGATGCAAAGGCTGTTAGATCCTGTACCTGCCCG
>NC_031777.1:6398-7866 GCF_001522545.3 Parus major | reverse complement strand
TTATATTATATTATATTATATTATATTATATTATATTATATTATATTATATTATATTATATTATATTATCTCAGGGGCCAGGATTTCCCAGCCATGCCGTGCTGTGATGCATCCCCCTGCCCTTTAAATAACCGCTGCCTTCTGAAGGGATAAATACTGACAGGGGGAAAGGGAAAAAAGCCACTGCTCCCTCCTAAAGACCTAATTTATCTGGAATTATCTCCCCTTGGCTATAAATCCTCTGTAAAAGTTGGCACGGGGTTTAAGGCAGTCACAGCAATGAGTGTATATTTTTATCCCAAACCTCGAGAAAGAGCGAACTGAAGTCACAATCGGCGGCTCTGGATTGTTGCTGGCGAGAGCAGGGCTGCAGGGACTGCCTTGCCTGGGAAACACACGCAGCACTTCTCATCAATTCCCACCACATCTCTTTGGTTTCCTTCTGAGCCATTCCTGCCTGAGGAATTATTTTAACATGCCAGTTTTCCTTGCTGGCAGCAGACTCAGAAGAGCATCCCGAGGGCCCTGGCTGGAGCAGCAGCTTTAATTCCCTCGCTAACATTTGCTGAGCACCACATCCTTTGGAAAGCAGGGCGCAGGTACACGCATCCCTGCTGTCCACCTCCTCAGGCTCAAGGCAGGGCTGGCTCTGACTCATCTGGCTTCCCACTTTCTCTTCTTTGTTCTTCTTGTCTCCCTGAAGCAGGAGACAATCCAGCTTTTATTTAAATCAGGCCCTATAAACATAAGCAGCAGCAAAGTAGGGCAGGTTTTTAATGGCTTACACCTCCTTGGGCTTGGCTCCTTCCCTGCAGCCTCTGTGATCCCAGTCCATCTCCACGTTCAATGACATTTTTGTGTGCACTGGGACCTGCCTGTTGGTTTCTGGGAGTGCATTCCCTGCACAGAAAAGATGAAGAAATCAATTAGGCAAGCACAGCATGGCGAGGAGGAGCTCTGTCCATGGACAGCCCTGGGGACAGCTCTGCCCTGTCCCCCAGGTGCCAGCCCTGTCCTGAGCCCTGCTCGAGGAGGGACGTGTCCCACCCCCTGTGAGCTGCTCAGTAGCTGCAGAGTCCCACGGCTGCAGAAAATCAGAGCTGTCCAGGCTGGGACCTCTGCAGGAACTTGTGGCTGTGTCTCCCTGCTGGAGCTGGGACATCCAGACAGGGACACCCAGACTGGGACACCCAGAGCTGGGACACCCAGACTGGGACACCCAGACTGGGACACCTGGAGCTGGGACACCCGGAGCTGGGACACCCAGAGCTGGGACACCCAGAGCTGGGACACCCAGAGCTGGGACACCCAGACTGGGACACCCAGAGCTGGGACACCCAGACTGGGACACCCAGAGCTGGGACACCCAGACAGGGACACCCGGAGCTGGGACACCCAGAGCTGGGACACCTGGAGCTGGGACACCCAGAGCTGGGACACCCAGAGCTGGGGCACACAGAGCTGGGAC
>NC_031777.1:2894-5003 GCF_001522545.3 Parus major | reverse complement strand
CACCGCTCCCCCAGCGCCGACACCGCCAGGGCCGCCCGCCTCGCCATGGTGCTGCCGCCGCCCGACAAGCGCCACGTCTGCCTCACCACCATCGTCATCATGACCAGCATGGCCTTCATGGACGCCTACCTGGTGGAGCAGAACCAGGGGCCCCGCAAGATCGGCGTCTGCATCATCGTGCTGGTGGGGGACATCTGCTTCCTCATCGTGCTGCGCTACGTGGCCGTGTGGGTGGGCGCCGAGGTGAAGACGGCCAAGAGGGGCTACGCCATGATCCTGTGGTTCCTCTACATCTTCGTGCTGGAGATCAAGCTGTACTTCATCTTTCAGAACTACAAAGCGGACAAGAAGAACCTGGAGACGGTGGCCAGGAAGGCTCTGACCCTGCTGCTCTCCATCTGCGTGCCGGGGCTCTACCTGGTGCTGGTGGCCTTGGACAGCATGGAGTACATACGGACCTTTCGGAAGAAGGAGGACTTGCGGGGACGCCTCTTCTGGGTGGCCCTCGACCTGCTGGATATCCTGGACATCCAGGCCAACCTGTGGGAGCCGCACAGGACCGGCCTGCCCATCTGGGCAGAGGGGCTCATGTTCTTCTACTGCTACATACTCCTCCTGATCCTGCCTTGCGTGTCCCTCAGTGAGATCAGCATGCAAGGGGAGCACATCGCCCCGCAAAAAATGATGCTCTACCCCGTCCTCAGCCTGGTCACCATCAACATCGTCACCATCTTCATCCGGGCCATCAACATGATCTTGTTCCAGGACAGCAGGGTCTCCACCATCTTTATCGGCAAGAACATCATCGCCATCGCCACCAAGGCGTGCACCTTCCTGGAGTACAAGCGGCAGGTGAAGGAGTTCCCGCAGAACGCCATCGCCCTGGAGCTCCAGCAGAACTCCCTCTCGCACAACCAGACCATCCACAGCGTGCAGGGCATCCCCCACGAGCCGTCTCCCACCAGCGAGATCCTGGACACATGAGGGGTCCCCCAGGCCGGCGTTGGTTCAGACGGCCGCGTGCCGAGCCCAGGAGGGATGATGCTGCTCTCCTGCTGCCCGCTGCGAGCACGACAGACAAATCCCGGCAGCGAGGGCTCTTCTAGGCACAGGAACACCAACCGCGTTCTGATTGAGCTGTGGAGTGTCCTCCAGACGTCTTCATCTCAGGTATAACCCTAGGAGTCCTCCAGACAAACCAAATGGACTTGCAAAGGACCTGAACCAGCTGACCCTCTCTCCCCCCCTCCTGCCACCATCTCCCCTCCCGAGCAAAGACCGCTAAGGTTGCAACGTCCCTTTTTACTCCCCCAGCTCCCCACCTTTACTCCAAGCCTGGATCGAAGATTTTGTTACTGGAGACCTTTTTACGGAGCGGGGACGAGGGCACGGGGGTGCGGATGGGGGGGAGGGTGGGCTGTCTGAAGCAGTAAACCCTGTGATCGTAGATGTCTCTTATCCTTTTATCTCCAATGGTTGTGTTTACAGTTCCTATTTCTGTCGGCTGCGGGGCTCTCGGGCTGCCCCCTGGGCCGGTGTGCCCGTGGTGGGTGAGAACAGGGAGCCTGCACTGGGGAGGGGAGCGAGGCTGGGGCTGGGGCTGGGGCTGGGGCTGGGGCTGGGGCTGGCGTGGCTGCCCTGGCCCAGGCCCGGGGGGAACGAGCCTCCAGCAGCGCCCTGCGCCGGCCCTGCCGTGAGCAATACCTGCCGAGCTAACGCTGACCTGGTGCCCGAGTTTCACGTGTCCCATTCACTCCAAACCACTCAGCACAATGTTTCTACTTCTGGAAGGGTCCCTCTGTCTGTCTCTCCCTGCCATGGGGAGCCTCCCTGCCTGCAGCCTCCCAGCACTGCTGCTGGCACCAGGAGGGGCTGGGAACGAGGATGGCAGTGATGCATTTCACTCCAGCATCAAGAGTTTATAAAGAGGGCTGCTTTCCACAGCTACTGTATTTTTAAAATAAATATTAAAAAAAAAAAACACACAAAAAAACCCAACAAACAAACCCCAAAAAAGAGCTGGGAAGGATGTGCTGCCCTGGGCAGGTGGCTGGGATGGGATGGGATGGGATGGGATGGGATGGGATGGGATGGGATGGGATGGGATGG
>NC_031777.1:0-909 GCF_001522545.3 Parus major | reverse complement strand
TGGGGTGCAGTGATGCTCACCTGGGGTGCAGTGATGCTCAGCTGGGATGCAGTGATGCTCACCTGGGGTGCAGTGATGCTCAGCTGGGGTGCACTCCACCACATCACTCCCAAAAAGCCACAGGTTCTCAAGGCCCCCATCGGTGAAGGGAGGGAGAAGAGGCTTTTCTCACCTTCTGCTTCTTCTCATCTTCCTCATCCTCCCCAGGGCTCTGTGTGTCTCCCGTTGTGCCTCAGCAGCTCAGCCCTTTCTCTCCAAAGCCACCCCGGGGGCTGGGATGCTGAAAGCTGCGGGGGAAGGCTGGGGAGCAGGGAGAGGTGACCTGGCCGGGAAGGGCAGAGCCAGAGCAGCCCTGGGGACATGGACACAGCAACAGCAGCACTGCAGCTCTTCCCTGCTGCTGGCCCAGGGTGATGCCTCTGCCCCAAACTCCAGCCCTGCCAGCCCAGCCAGGACCCCCGGGAGCCAGGGGAGCTGCAGGAGGGTGGCTGGGCAGGGTGGCTGCTCCCAGCCTGGCTGGTTGGTAGGGGAAGGTGATATTTTGCTGTGGGCAATGAGAACTAAAGGAAACAATTAAAACTAAATAGGCTGGAACCGAGCAATTTCTCAGCTTTCCGCTGAGAAGAAAAGGAGCTCCTTTGTGAAGAGTGAAATCCTCCTGGCAAGCTGTAGATTCCCACCTGATGAAGCAGAAGCTGCACAATTAAAATGCAGAAGAGATGCAAATTCCCTGTGTTCCAGTGGCAAATCCACGGGGGTGGTGGCCCTCGCTGCCACCAGAACCAGGCCACGAGCACAGCAGAGCCCGTGCCCTTGGCAAGGAAGGCTGGTGGTGCTTTGGGGACCCAGCTGGGGCTGCCCCAGCAGAGACCAGAGACCAGAGACCAGAGACCAGAGACCAGAGACCAG
>NC_031776.1:37644446-37653027 GCF_001522545.3 Parus major | reverse complement strand
GTTGATATAGTAGGATTCTTTTTAATTGAGTTATAGATAAATATTGCAGAATGTAAAAACCTTTCTAAACCCAGAAACTCTTTTAAGAGATATACAGGGCACAGCTGCAGAGAGAATCTGGGGATTCAAGGCAAAAATCCCAAAGTTTGCAGTCTTTAGCATCTTCCACTATTTCATCATTGACTGTAAACACTGAGGCTTCAACCTCAGGAAGACACAGTCAGATATCTTGGTCTCACCTCAGCCTTTCAGCAGGTACAGTCTTCAGGGAGAGAGAAGAAAATGGGTCGGAACGGACAGCCTACTTCCAGAAAATCAGCATAATTCATAAATCATTAAGCAGAGCTGTAAGAACTTCCCCAAAGGTTAATTTCCCTGCAGACTGAGGGCTCCAAGTTGAAGCACAGGCTGGACCTGCCATGGACAGACTACAGAAGCCTTAGAAGTAAAAGCTATTCAGCCAATTCCATAAAACATTCCAAAATCAGGCTCCCAGGATGCAACCATCTTTTCTCTCACCTTCAGACATCCAGAATGAGGTCTAATGCTCTTAAGCAGCATTCAAAAACTTATTAGAGCAGAAACTGCCTCACAAGTGACACTGCAGTAATGGAAGCTCCTCTGGCAGGTCTGTCAATAACAAAATGTTTCAGTTACCTGTACAGAAAAGGATGTAAGACCCATCACAACAGGCTGAACTGGAGCACTACTTCAAAACAGGGCAGTGAAGGTGGAGGGCAGAAGCTTGTCCAAGAGAAGCAGTGCCTACCAATGGGGTAGACTGAGGAAATTAATTCAGAGTTTTTGGAGAAAACTTTTTAAAGCTCACAGTAGTAAAGCCAAGTAGTGTTGGGTAACAAAGAAAAAAAAAAAACCAAAACCAAAACCCGAACCACTTTTGGAGATTATTCTTGCTTTATACCACAACTGCTTGCTTTTATTGAAAAACACCAGGTGCAACACTCATACTGTATGAGAAACACTGACAATTAGTCAAATGCCCAGAAAACCAAACACAACTGAAATACCAGCATTAACACAACAAAACTGCTGAATTAATTGCTCAAATATATAGCAAGCCTTGCTTAAAGGAGTGTCGCCATCAGCCTGGTTTAGTTTCCTCCCTTTGGAGCTGTAAAACAACTGACCTTCAACACTGGTGCAAAAAAAGCCTTTTCTTACATATTTTAGCCCTAAACTTGCAACAAACCCCCACCAAACTAACAATTCACCACATACGGTTATTGAGTCATTCCTGTCTTTGAGCACAAATCAAGCTAAAGCTATGGAGACAAGAAAAAGAAAAGTGACTTCATGCTGTTCTTTTGGAAATTACAGAATCACAGGGAGGTTTTTCATTTGCTTAGGAAAATGCATACCCAGTTTAGTAGATACTGAATAGCAGGGAAGGCAGGAGATAAATGCTTTGGTTTCAGAGACAAAAATTTAAATAAACTTTTCTATTAAACCACAAGTCTACAGGACTGGCCAGAAGACTTTATTAAGAAGAAAACCCCTGGTGCATCATCTTCAGGGACAGAAGAGGATCTCCTTGGCTGGGACACAGCCTCGGTCAGCAGTGCTCCCCCACAGGACAGGCCACCCACGGCTTTCAGCTCTCTCACAGCCTTTGAAATGTTCCCACAGATCCCAGAGGATTACAGGGCCAAGTTTCACATTTGCCTTTCTCCCACAGTTCAAGATGTATTTCCTCTCAGACCTGCCTGTGCAGAGTAGCCACACGAGACTCAATCGTGGTCAGTCTTGTCTCCAGAGCATTCAGTATCATATCTACCTGCAAAAGAACCAGGGAAAGGCACTTGGTTACACACAGAATTTGACAACACACAGAGCATGTGTGGACGTCAGAAAGGGCTCAAATCTGATCTCACATCACCAATTCTTTCCATATGATTCTTTCCCTGCTACTTTCATCCTTTGAAAGCTGACCCAACTCTAACATTCACTGTGCCCACACAGTAACTTTTGCCAGCTTTGGTTAGCGTCAAAGCCACACACTCAGCTTTTGCTGGGCAACCTTCAGCTTCCACAGCCAACTTCCTTACCCTATTTGCTCCAAATTCTTCCTACCTGCAGTCACAAGATTTTAGGACAGCAAAACATCAACCTGATTTATGATGTAGTATTTCAATACAAAGTTACAGCAAAAGCATTAAGTCCATTTGCACAAAAAGCAGAAGAAACATGACTAAAAGTGAACTGAAGATCTGGAGAAGTGAATCAGAACTAGCTAGAAACAATATACCAAATTACTGAGACATAAATAGGAACCTAATGCTGTGCTTGATAAACAGAAATTGGCAATTACCATGAAAATTGAAGGAAAAGTTACTGAAAACCTTGCATAACACAAGACACCAGTGACATGAAGCAGTCCAGGACATGTTACAATGCACTGAATTGCTCCGGATGAAATAAGCTATTCTGCAGAAACTATTGAAGCATATTAAGGTTTCACAGAAGCAACTTAAACAAAGAATGATATAATGTTAAATCTCACCTCTTGCAGCACCTTGAAGCTCAACTTTCAAGAATAAGCGGTTCCTCGTGAGGAGCAGCTTGCTTCTCCGAGCTTCCTAGAATATAGCCGAGATGCCACAGTTTAGATCATGCACTTCCCACAAAAATCCAAACACAGCACTCCTCCAGAACCCTGAGAGACAGCCATGGATTCTGAGGTTACAGGGTACAGTGAAAAATTGCACAGACACCGAGAACACTGCAGCGCTGGCTGGGAGAAGCAGCATTACTCTCCAAGAAAGTGCTATAGACTGCAGCCAGGTTAGCGCTTCAGAGAATTTTACTAAGAAAAGTATCATAGCTGTGGAATGAAGAAAAAAACTCCCAAAATCACTGTCCAGAGTATGAGGGTGAACATTCACAGCAATACAGAAAAATGAATGGGAACTTAGAAAAAAAACAAAACAGAAGATATTAAAAAAAGAGACATTAAAACTAGTCCAGATGAACAACCACTGTCTATTAGAACGATGCTTGTATAAAAGAACTCTGGCATGGAGCCTTAATTCAGGATGTAGTTATTGAAGAATACTTTAAGACCACTTTTAAGTGCTATAAACCAACTAAACCCAAGCATGCTTTCATTTTAAGACGGCAGATTTTAAGACAGCTGTGTGAGAGTCTCAAGCACAGACTCAGTTGTCAGATTTGCCTTTGCCCACCTTAGCAAGGACAGAGCAGATGTGGCCAGTACAGGTCAGAGCCACCCCGAGTTCTGCCTGAGCCCCTCTGGCCGCACTTCCTGCTGATAATGCCGACTCCCAACAGGCTCCAGCCAGGCTTATTTGGAACTTGGTTTCTCTGCTCTTCCAATCAAATCAGAAGGAATCCTGCGCCCTGGACGTTTTATTTTTTTATGATATTTTCTTGGCTGGAATGCAATTTCTCATACAAAAGGCAGGCCTGGTTGTTTTGCTTGGCTTTTTTTTTTTTTTCTAGGATTTGCCTTACACAGGTGACTTTCCTCACAAGTGAGCACTATGATAACAAGAGCAGCAGTACAGAAAACCACTCTGGGACAGAGCAGCAGAAAAAAACTACCTCTAGACTTGCCAGAGATGTAACAGGAGCAGCCTGAGTGAGACGCCTGGTGAGTGAAGTGGAGCTGCCAGGCTGACCCATAAATATAATAAATAATATATTTATTTATAAGAATATATAATAAAATATATAATAAAATATAATAAATAATAATAAATAAACTGATCTCTCTTGAGAATCTCAAGATTCCTTGAGGTGCACCTGTAGATACTACCAAGTGTCTTTGAACAGCCAGAGCAGAATAAGGTTTCTACCACGCTGTGAGAAATAACATTTCTCCAGAAGAAAATAAAAGGAAGCATCTCTCTCTATTCATTTTTTAAAGGTAATCATGCATTAGAATTTTTTAAGCATTCATTATTGCTTTATACAGTGTAAATTATGAGCACTCATCTTTCAGCCTGAGTTTGCAACAGCTCCTCAGGCTGACTGACCCTGGCAAGACCATCAGAATCACTAAATTGGGGAAGGGACCGTAAAGCTCATCCCATTCCACCCCCTGCCATAGGCGGGAACACCTCCCACTGTCCCAGGGTGCTCCAAACCCTGTTCAGCCCGGCCATGGACACTTCCAGGGATCCAGGGGCAGCCACAGCTTCTCTGGGCAACCTGTGCCAGGACCTCTGCACCCTCACAGGGAAGGATTTCTTTCTGATATTTCACCTAAACCCATCTTCCTTCATCCTAAGGCCATTCCCCTTGTCTATCACTACACGTCCTTGTGAGAAATCCCTCTCCCTTAGGCTATAAGCCGCTTGCACAGACCACCCCGAAGAAGTGTTCCAGGCGCTCTCGGGGGCATGTGAGCACTCCGGACCCTTTACTGGCCTTGTCCTCAGCGCCTTTCCCGGGAACCTCTTGCTCTCTGATGCTGTAGAGCGACATTTGGTGCTGCTGGGACCAGGCGAGTTATGAGCTGCTCCTCCGATTCTCTAATTTTAAAGTTAGGGCAGATTATTACCCCCAAATCCCACCGGGGAAACCACAAACTGCTTAGCTAAGCTGGATGTAAGTCCCCAGCATGTGGCCAGCGTAGCAAACCCCAAAATTCAGGAATAAACCTTTCCCTTGTTTTCTCCTTAATAACATTGTCCTACCATTTGATCACCTGGTGCATAACAGAGGTGACATTTGTGTTATAGCACTTCCTGGCAATTGATAGGGCATTTCTTTTTCTTCAGCTGCCTGTTTTCTTAAAATCTGTAGAAACTGTGCTTCTGAGACAAGATGCTCACCCTTTGTTAAATTTGATTTAAATTTGCTGACATTTTTTTTTGCAGAGGAAATTACCCCATATGTGCTTATGAATGATCTCACCAGCCTTATTTCCATTAAAAAGAAGGGTAAACTGATCTTGTGTTGACTTTTTTGTCCCACTTGTTCTCTCCCCCTAAAGAACTGGTGAAGTCTGCCACCTTTGAGATGCTTTTATATTCAAAGGAGATGAAAACAGACATTTTTCCATGTCAGCAGCCTAGGAGGAATAGAGTGTGCATCCTCTTGGTACTATTATTCTTCCTTCTCCAAATACCAGTGGGAGAACAGCGGGTTAGAAGTTCTAATGAAAACACCAAGGGAAATAATTCCATAGCTGGTTAGGGTTTTTTTCTTGTTTTGACTATAAGCACCCGTCAAGCAATGAATGTACTTTGCAGGTTTTCCTGTCTTTGCATAATATTTACATTCTTACACCTCAATTAGCTGCTGCTGGGATTATTGGCTTCGTGTGCTCAGGGTCATGGCTGGGACAGCCCAAGGGAATTAAAACAGTAGCCATAACCCTGGGATGGGATTGCAGCTCCCTAACTCAGTTTTGCCTGCCAGGGTTTTTTTTATTTTTTTAATGTGAAACAAAG
Organism: Parus major; assembly: GCF_001522545.3. Classification (NCBI taxonomy): domain Eukaryota; kingdom Metazoa; phylum Chordata; class Aves; order Passeriformes; family Paridae; genus Parus; species Parus major. The sequence continues at coordinate 37,647,589 of NC_031776.1, read as the reverse complement.
ACCTGAATCTCTGTACTTCTTCTTTCTTCTGTTATGTGGCTGAAACTTTGTGAGACTGAATTTGTCGTATGAAAATGAATCTAAACCCAGATGAAGAGCCATGGTCTTGCTTTCTGTTTGTAATGTTGTGCATCTCTCTCCATTTTGTCTGAAAGTAATGAAAAATCTAAATTGGCCCATGAACTAATAGGCTATTTAAAAACATAAATAAAAAATAGGCAATTTAAAAACATGCACAAAAGGTGATGGTAAAATTTAGCAATAGGAAAGCTTTCTATAGACTGGTAAAATATAAAAATATGTTATTCCAGTTTAAAAAAAAAATAAAAATAGTAATTGCAGAATTTAAACCCAGGAAATTTTGTTTCAAGCTCTACCTGAGCCCTGGAGCCAATTTATTTGGCTTCTGTGAATCCCAGGAAATGTATTAAAACTGTTTTTAAAAGATGAAGCCAAAATAGTTCTGATAGGAAGTTCTATACACCCAAACTCTTAATTTCTGTCCCAATGGTGTGGAACACTTCAAAACTTTGGGCTTTTTGAAATGATGTCCCTGGGCAAAGGAAGAATAAAGTAAGCTGCCCCTCCCCACTGGTATTTCTCAGTAGCCCAGCTAAAACTCAGGTTTCTGATAAGGGTACAGCTGGGCCAGCTCTGGTTTTGGGTTGAAAAGGAGCTGGGATAATTCCCTTAACCTCTTTGTGGCTTTGATGACAACTCATACTGAACTTTTTCACAAAGAAACAATCAGACATACTGGACCTGTTTCAAAGAACACAACGTTTTCTGTACTTTCAGAGGAAAGATTTCTCTTGGTCAATATTTGTCTCTGGAGTCACTGACCCTTCTTTTTCCACCTCCTCTAAAGCGAGTCACTGGCTGTGAATCCAGGGCAGAGCACCCAAACTTCCCAAGGCCTCTACCACCACCACAGTGATCCCAGGAAGGAGCATTTTTGAAAGAGTGGCCAGATGTGCTGTGGGGGCGGGAGCAGATTAACCCCCTCCCTCAGTGAGCCCAAGGCTCAGGCAATAATTGGTACAGCACTGTAGCATTCATGAAAGAACAGCTCCCTTTGCTCTCCCAGCCGCCTCACCCTTCCACTAAACCAGCTGTGAAAACACTTTAGCACTGGGAACCCTCTTGTTCCTTAAACCATTTGCTCCTAGCAGAGCAGGAAACATCTTGCACTATTTTATGGTGGTTGCAGGGCCACTGCAGCTGAATAGGACAATGGGCACATGGTGTGCCACTGCACTGATGGGCTGGGAGGGTCACGGGCACTTTGCAATAAACTTCCCTTGCTATTTCTCTTGTTATGGAATGCTTTCAAGGCTGGAATTCCCTTCCTGAGGGTCTCTCCATAAAGATCCTGCAGGGCTGGTCAGTAACCACTCAAGCCTCCAGCACCATGGTTGTGTAAAAGGAACCATAGTCAAGTATCTGCACAGTTCTAGTCACCCGAACACTCTCTGGAGGCTTTTCTCAATCCCTCCCTCATCCTTGTTGCCATACACAGTTAGGAGGCTCCCAAGACCTTTAACAAAATGGCATTTATATTCCTCTCTCTAAAAGGAGAAACTGAATTAATCAAATGACACACCTTTACTAGAGATGATAAATCATCTTGCTGTGGTTTTTTTCCATGCAAAATGCATGTGACAGAATTACTGCGCTGTGTCCACAGACTCCATTGTCATTGCCTTTTGGGTCGGCCTTGCTGCATTTGTGATGTTTCTTTTCCTTATTTTACTGTGTATGTCCTGCTCTGGATCAATGCCAGCAAAGTAAGTATAACCAGAGCGAAATTAAGTAGATACTGGTGTGAAAAAATAACCTGCAGGAAATATTCACTGCCTCAAGTGATCCAGCTATTATAAACACACAACGTTTATCACTGCACAGAAGTATTACTTTCTCTGTCAGTATTTAGTTGGAGTGTCTCTTGACCTACTGCTCCTCCTCCTCATCTGACTGGTGTCAGGAAAATTAATCCACAAACACCAGGTTTATGTCCAAAATGGAGACAGAGAAGTCCTTTTTCTTTATTCGAATAAAGGGAGAGGCCATGGGGCATTCCCCTGGGATCTCTCAAATTTTTGGAGGGCACAGCCTCCTTTTTATCCCAATCTCCTGGCCACATGTCCCACTCTTTCTCCACTGGCTGAGGTGCTTGAGAGGCACAGACTTCCCAGAATGCCTGATACCTAAGATTCCCCTCTAAAGTATAACCCTCCCTCTTAATTTTTAATTCTTAGGAATTTATGGTGTTTCCCCACTGTCTCTTTCATCATTCAATATCCAATTTCATTTATCAGCAAACCTACAGTTTGTTTGTAAAGGCAAATATCTTTTTTTTTTTTTTCCATTCATCAATCAGTGGAATCTTTTCCATTGATTCTTTTATCTCTCAGTGCTAGTTTTATTTACCAGCAGACCTACAGCTTATTTGTAAAGACAAAACCATCATTCCTCTCAAGAGGAACCCTGCATCCCTCTGACTTACCCCATAGTGTGGGCATGACCAGGGGCCCTCCAGTGCAGATGCCTGGGGCCAGAGCCTCTTGGCTTTGGCTGCTCAAACACCAAAGCTTCTGGCCGATTTAAACGGTTTTTCCTTTCCTGAAGGAGAGGAGAAAAAACCAATTAAGCCCACTGTGGAAGTCAAAGGATCCCGGCTTTCACACCTCCCATTTGATTGCTCACTACAGGGATTTCTGGTATAGAAACCACTGAAGTGGACTTCAGTAGCTGAGCTGCAACACAAAGCTGCTCACAGCAGGCAAAGGCAAGAGGTGCATACAGCACCAAGAAGCAGCACCTGGGCTTTGGGGAACACAACTTCATGTAAAGTTCCGGAGCCAGGGGACGACATTTGGGAACAGTCCTTGCTGACTGTGATGTCCTTTAACTCTGTCTAGCCTCTGTTCTAGGTTAGCCTCTCAAGGCATCAAGTGGAGACAATTCAGGCCCCAGGAGCAATAGGAGACCACGAATGCCTGGTGGCAGTAGCACCAGAGCCCCGTGATTAGCACTCTGGGCACCGCGACCTCACACGAGCAGGACAGGCAAGAGGCGGAGGCACCCAGGGAAGGCGGCAGGTCCCCGCTGCGGTACGGGATGTCAGAGCAAGAGGCACCCAG
>NC_031776.1:37558394-37644371 GCF_001522545.3 Parus major | reverse complement strand
GAAGGCGGCAGGTCCCCGCTGCGGTACGGGATGTCAGAGCAAGAGGCGGCGACACGGAACGGAAGAAGCCGCGGCGCGTGCACTCCCGAGGCATTGCGCGTGCGTCGCTGCGGCCGCTCCCCGCACAGCGCGGCCTTCCGGGTCAGCATCATCGGGCACTGCGCACGTGCAGCGCCGCCCCGGGCGGCTGCGGTAGCTCCGGTCAGCCAGCAGGGGGAGGCAGCGAGCACCCACGACGCAGCTTCTCACTTAGTTGCTCGTCTCTTTGCGGCCTGCCACCTATGTGCACGCGGCTTTGCTGTGTGCTTTTATGTTTGAGGAGTTTTATTACTGCTTTTTAATCGCACATGCACAGCATATGGAGTTCATGTGGACGGGTGGGGTCCTCTGTGCTGCACATTTGCAGCCTTCTTATTTGCAGTGTTAATGATCAGAAGAGCCCAGCCCATCCTTGGGTTTGGAAGGAGTGCAGCAGTGCTCAAGAGGGACGTTTGAAACAAGGCAAGTCAGCGCAGTGCAAACTGGCAGGAGAGGGTGGCACAGATAAAAACTACTTCACACACAGAAGTCAGAGCTGTGTCATGGAAAAACATACTCTACTTCTCAGCCCCAACACAGCAGCCCAGGATGGACACTTGGAGCACATCCAGCAGAGCACCAAGGACCTCTGAAGGAGCCACAGCCCTAAAGACTCACGATGGCACTGAACACCTTTGCGCCCTGTCAACCTCACAGCTCTTAAGCGACCCCAGGATGGGAGAGGGCACTCAGTTCTGCAGCTTGTTCCCATTCTCACGTGGATCTGTCATCACTGGCCTCATTAGGGAGCTCTGGGCCCACCACTGAGGATCAGGTATGCCTGTGAACTGCTAGAACCGGCAAAAAGACAGTTACTCCTTTTGTCTTGAAACCCAGGGAACAAACGGGGTGCATGCGTGCACGGACAAGGCAAAATGCATGTTTGCACAGACACCTGCACGGACATGCACGCAGTGTGCTAAAAATGCACTTGCATGGACCCACAAAAGCTTGCACAGATAGGTGCTCCCATGGACTGACATCTCACACCACAGCTCCATGTAGAAGACAACTAATCTGACCACTGCCAGGCTCTACCCTTCTAAAGCTGTAGGGCATCAGGGCTGCAAGGCAGCTCTCCTCTGAGAAGGCAGCTGGGTCTGGTGACAGCATTCTTCCTAACTGGTGCATTCAGACCCTCTACTCTCCACAAATTCCACCGTGGTATTGCCCCATGTCACTCTTTCAATTTGCACTGAAGCTCGACAAGGCTGTAGGACACCAAACATATGTATCATTTCAACCACATTTGTATGTGGAGCTCCTTACATTGCTTACCTCCATGGAATGGTGTTTGTTACAAAGACTGAATAAAGAATTTTTAAAATATCCTTCAAGTCATCAATTTATTAGGGTATCAGAATCCATGCTTGTAACCCTAAATGTATTGAGTGCATATGAAATACTGCTTCACTGTATGACATTTTATTAAGCTGTACCATCTAACTCAGCAAGGATTGAACACTTTAATAAGCTTCAATTCACCTTCTTCAGAAATGAGTTAGAAACATCTTCACATCTGCCTGGACCTTCATTTTTCAGATCAATGTCCCAGAGATGTATTTCAACTAATTACTGAGTAATACTTGTAACTTCTGGCATTGAATGCCTGAAGTTACCACAAAGGGCATAGAAATATGCCATTTCCTTAGCATTCCATTTTCTTTCAAGTCTTACAGATGACAGGCCACCTCATGTAATGCTAGCAAAGTTAACTCTAAAAATCATGAGTTCATTTTGGCTGGTAAGGCACATCCTTTCATCTGTACAAGTTAGTTTTACATACTATAACAAACTAAACTCATGGCATTTCAACATACTGTACTATTTGCAGATACATTGTTACTGTGGTAATTACAAAACTATCACATCTCTGTAGGAAATACAATTCCAATACATGTAGAAGAATTTATTGTACGACCATTTGTAGAAAGCATTTTAATCCAAATGGTCAGAACAATCTTAAATATCTGGGTAAGAATTTATAAACATTAGTAAAGATATACCACAGTCTACAGCTTTCTATGTTTTCAAGTGCAGGTCCTGGTAGAGATCCACATTTAAATAAAATGGACAATACCAGTAGAGATGCATACCTCTTTTGTCTTTATTTATAAAGAAGTGACAACACTAGAAAACACATTGATAACCAGTGCTTTGAACAGTGAAGGTGGGATCTAAAAAAAGTCTGATTAAATTAAACAACCTTAGGTCTTTGTTAAGTTGCATATCTGCTAGGAATGCTGAAATGCAAGAGTTTACGCCTGCAATATTCCATAATGGAACAGCCACATGATATCAAATATAATCTCAGATTTCCAAACTGGTACATAAAAAAGCCATCACCAAGTATTAAAAGACCACTGCAAGTTCTTATTGCTTTTTGAGTTAAATAATAATCTTCAAATAAGCCCAAACCCTAACAGTCTCTTCAGTATCTTGCTTATCCTCCTGTTCATTCATTAACAATGGAAGCAATCAGTTATATGATGCGGCAAAAGAGGCATTTAAGAACACCCAAACAAAACCTATTTAAGTACACGGGCACCCCCACCCTCCCCCTGAAACCCACTATAATCCCTTTGTGCCAGTACAGGAGCAAAACTCGGTAAGACAAAACCAGAGGTCTGACTACAGTAAGAAGAAAAACACAAAGGGGGATAGAGCTTCCTTAAATATTCAGAACCTGATGTCTTCCAAAACAAAGCACGACATTCTCATAATTTAAAAAGGGAAGTTGCTTTCTATGTATCTAATCCTCACACATGCTGAGTAGTTCTCAAGTCCACTGAGCTCCACTGTGCAGCAGTTGATTTTGAATTCAACAATGCTTCAAAAACTACAGTAATATTCAATGCACATTTTACTAAGGAGAGGAATAAAACAAATGCATGTTGATGTTCTTGCCAGTTCAGCATTTCGGCAGCAATTCCGTTTGTTTCTTGCAGTATGAAACTTCTACCAGCATCAGTCTTCAGAATCATCTTCAGAAGCTGTTGGAACAATGTAGTGTAATCAGAAGCCTTGACAAAAATGTATGAAATTAAAGCACTTTAGGATGAGTAGAGGAAATAAAGGTGATTTTATAATATTAAACAGCACACTGTAATACCCACCCAAACCTTGAGTAATCACATAGCTTAATTCTTTAATGCATCTCATGTTGGAAAAATACAGCATTTTCAAATCAAAACTCAAAAGAACATGCAATATGCAGTGTCCTCCTACTCTTCTTCCTCAAAATAAGAGGAAGAAAACTTAATTACGCCAGAGATTCAACTTTTATGTAGTTCTTAGAGTGGCTAATTCCAGCAGTAGTCAGAGGAGGATATACTCAATCCATTACAGCAGCACCCAACATAAGGAAAAGAAATTACTCACTAGATTAACAATTTGGATACTAAAATACCTAGAAAGATTCAGCAGTCTAAACACAGACTCTTAAATAATTTTTTTTTAGATATATATATATACAAATATTGTTTAATGCAATCAACCTGGGCCTACTTGGAAGCAGCTCCTCTCTCCACTCCTGTCCTTTCAGCATATGCAAGATGAACACAAAGCCGACATATGCACAGGATTTTGTCATTGCAAGGTGAATTCAAAGACAAACACACACTTGTCAACTATGATAGAAAAGTCAGTACACGCATCTACATTAGGTTTGTAAAATATTAGCTTGTCTGTAACAGGAATTTAGTGTGTCCTCTTAAGCAAGGTCAGCAGGCAAGGAAGTATTTATACTGGAGTAATTTGTTCCATCCCTGAACACAGAAGGAAGAAAAGTCTGACTCCTTGCTTCTTCCGTTCTTAGAAGAGAAATGTAACTGAAGTGCATCAGTAAGAAATCTAGAACTCAGTATTCCTCACCTGCAAGTTAAAGGCTGAATCAAATATAAATTGAATTAAGGAGTAAAAATGACACTCAATTTTTCCTCCAGTAAGGATGCACATAACTTAGGAATGAATTCAGAATTCAAGTCTACCTTTGACCATTCTGAATGCAGAAATAATCACTGAACTTCCTCCTTCACAAACACACACTCCCATTCCTTATAGTATTCCAAATGCATCCTGTGTACTGAAAACCCATATACAGTTGACAGACACTCACATGCACACTAGGAAAAAAAAAAGGGTACACCAACTACCCTTCTACTGCCTACTCAACATGCCCAGAAATAGACCCAGGGTATATTTACCAGAAATTTAGATGTATCAGCATATAGCTTTGAATTTAAACACACTAAAAAAAGCCCTTAGATGAAAAGTAGGCTAATCCTTTGCCAAAACTGGCAACCTTTAGACTTCATTCACAAGGTCTGACAGGTCTGATCAAGGAACCCACACAACCAAAAAGTGTGTGTGAATGGCAAAAACAAAGGGGAGAAGAGGCCAAGAAAGAGAAGAAAAATGGCAATACAAACGTCTAATTTAAATGCAGTAAAATTCAGTTCCAAATGCTTCTTTCCTACTAAAACTCTTGTGAAAGGCAACAACGTAAAGGTCACCATTTATCCGGTAATTACAGATTACCTGAACTACAATAACCAAACTGTAACTACTAAGGAATTTTGTTATCGATTGCAGATAACACTTCTGTAGCCTAAATGACTCTGCTGTTGGGAAATTAATCATGGAGAATTAAAATTGGTTCCCCCTCAGAATAATTCTACTGATGATGGAAAAAGCACTGCTGAGTAAGGTTTTCAGTTATTATGTTTTCAGTTTATGAATCTTGGCAAGGAGGATTGTACTCATTAGCTTTCCGTTGATCTAATGGGAGGGGAGGGAAGGAGGGGAAGCACCTACTTTCAATATCTTCCATATGTGCCTGAAGAGTTCTTGCAAGGTTAATAAACTAGAAACAAGGCAGAGAGAAAGTAGTTTAAAAGTTGCAAAGTTATCTGCAGAAATTTGCAACAAGTTAGCAAAGTTTTCTTCACTTTTTACATCCCAAAGCTTCACGACAGATCTTGGTTATCCTAACCCATTTGCACAACTTACAAAAAACAATGCAAAATTTAATATAAATCCCCACACATTTGACATGAAATTGCTATTGTACAGTTATTTCAGATGTAAAATGTTTGTGGTAGCAGCTTGTAACATCATCTCCACGTTCTACAGTCTGTAACACACATTGATTTTGAAACTAGCAAACATAAACACGTGTCAGTTTAATGAAAAACATTCCTAAAAACTGTAATGCAGAAAAACATAGTCATGGTAAGGACCTGAATTAGTTAAATCCATATCATTTAATTCATGACTAGTATGACGAAACAGAACCCTTTGAATGAATGTGGTTCATGAAAAATGCATAAACACACTTCAAGTTTTTGTTTACGATTAAAATCTTAAGACCAGGATTACTACTAGGCAATGGTGGCGGTTTGATGTTAGAAGCACTTGGTATCAAAACCCAAAGCCAAAATTCCTATGAATAACACATCTCAGCCAAGTGGCTTTCTTTTGTCACTGCCAATCTGCATCACTGCTTCAGTTAAAAGTCCAAGTACTGAGATACAGCAGATAAAATTAGTTTCCCTGGCTTACTCACATGCTCGATATCAAATATCAGCACTGATGCTCTCACTGGTTCAAAATGCAGCATCACACATGAAATGATTTAACACCTCCTCTGATGGGAAACCAGTAAAAATATCTTCTGCAATACACTCAAGCTAACCTGTGCTGGGTGCTGGCTATGATTAGAGCATTTGTCTTTTATACCTCTACACTTGTAGCACAGAAACTGGACCACCAAATACAAGCCCTATGTTGGATCTGTACAGAAAAGAGAAGCACTGTTCCAAATACATTAAGAGATTAGACAGAGCACAGTCCTGCCTCTTCCAGAGATCTAATCTAATGTAATACCTGCTAGCAGTCAACCATTCCCATATGCATTGGATAAGCTTAATATTGTCCCTTCTTTGTATGTAAGCAAAAAAACCTAAAAATAACCAGCTTTTCAGGAGCTCAGTTGACTAAGAGCACTGATTAATTATCAAGTATCAAATAAACATGTAGAATACTGGATTTAAGAGTGAATCAGCATGCAGAAAGAACTCTGTATGCTGATCACTCAGTGGTTAGAGGTGTACTTAACACGTTCCTAAGCCAGGCCTTTCAAGTGACGAGTCAAATGCAACTAATAAGAGCTTGGACTAATGCCAGAGAAATCATTCAATCAATCACAGCTACAGGCTCTTGCAGAATGTTAATATTCAAGTACACAGTTCGGTGTACTCCAGCAGACAAGCACTGCAAATTCTAGACCTTTGCAATATAGATTTGCATAATGAGAAAAATTAAACAAATCAGGTAGTCCAGCATTCTTAACTGCATGTTTGGCACACAGAAAGGTTAACCTTCCAGTTTTTCATAAATTCACAATAATGGTGACAACACGTATGCTAACTAATGAATTACCAACAACCTTGTCAAAAAGCATTCCGTAGCAGAGTACCTGCAAGTATGTAACACCTTCAATTTCCAAATGTGGTGCACTGACAAGAACAGCCCATTTTAGCCCTAAATTTGTTTAAAAAGTGTGTTTCTTGAGTATCTAACACCTAGGTCACTCAAGCTAACTTTCTGCTTCCAAGTTCTCTGTATGAACAATTCCTGCCAGAAAATCACTGCATACTTACCCTGACACGTGTGCTGGCCTCGTTTGCAGTTCCTAACATATCAGAAAAGCGCTGCTCGCATAAGTGTAACAACACTACAAGGTAGAGACCAGAGCTGATAAATTCATAGTCTGCCTTAAAGGAGATCAAAAGAAACATTCAGAATGTCAGTAATACGTCTGCATATATGATTTGAATAGAACAACAATTAGATTTTAATGGAATTACAGATCTATCTATCTATCTATCTATCTATCTATCTATCTATCTATCTATCTCTTGTTGTTCCAAAAGAATTGAAAAATGTAATACTACAAAATTTAAGCTGCTGAAAAGCTATTTATACTTCTGGTCCAACCCAAATATAACATGCTATCCTTGAAGATTAGAATACAGTTCTACAAATTAAATCTCAGTCAGCATGATTAGTTCAGAGAAAAGAATGTGCAAATCAGAGTATCGTATTACTTGGGGAAACAAAACCTACAGTGCTGGTTTCTGCTCTGTGGTCCCAGGCTTCACAGAAAGCCAAAATAAAGGAATATATTTTAAGAATGTTACGATGTTATAAATATTTGAGAAAATTCCTCTACTCACTAAGATAAGAGAAAAACTTTAAAAATGCTTCTGCTGAGCAGATAATTTAATCAATTCTTTAGGAAAAATATTGAAACTTCTTATTTCTATTAAAGTGCAGTGACAGCAACCAATAAGCACTAATACTAAAACGAGATGATGGCACTCTTGAGAAAGACTTTTCAGAGACTGCCCCAATTGATAGGAATTAAGAGTATTAGGGCAAGAACTTACTCTAAATAAAAAAATGAGAGGCTGGTGGTTTTCCCCAAAATTGATGTCACTTGGTATTTTCTTTAAACATCTGAGGTAGGCTAGTATCATTAGTGTTTATCGTCAGTGTATTAGTGTATATCGTCAGAATACAGCCCAGAGAATAGGGGAAAACACTCTGAATAAAGTTTATTAAAAACACCAGCTTCATCTTATTTACTCATTTTTAAATACCACGCAATCCAGTAGTTCTAAGATATTCTATCTGAAATAACAAGAGTAATACCAACGGGCCTTTGACTATTTTTAAGTTAGGAAATTATTTGAAGGAGCAGTTAGAAACTGCTAGAGCAGTGGCTACTTTCTACCACTCTAATGAAACAAAAGAAGTTTGTAACTGTGTATATAAAACAACTGCTAAACTGTGTTCAAAAACTGCTAAAAGTGATGGCAACTCCTGACTTAATGTGAAATTCAATCTAATCATGCTAGAATTCATACTGCACCAGTATGCAGTGGCAGAGACACTGGATTACAAACCTAAAAGATGACAGATATGCAAAGAGATATATTACACTTACTGAAGGCTCAGCTCTAGGAAGCGTAACAGGAAGGCAGTGGTAGTCAGAATATTGAGGAGAAAAATCTGTTCCACATTAACATTACTTTATATGCATAACAGTCCTTCTGAAATGGAGATGCATTTGGCTTCTCCAAAGACTGCCCTCCCACCACTAAAATAACACTTAGCAAATAAGGTAAAATATACTAACTTGTTCATTTGCATGTGCCCTATAGAGTTCATGAATGTCAAAGTCTTCCAGATTAAGATGCAACTTCTCCTTACACAATTCACAAGTTGTCACTGCTTCCAAAGAAGAACCTGGTGGGGAGGCGGGCAAGGCAAAAACTCAGTGTCAAGTTTCAACAATCTATAACATACGACACACTCATATAAACATTAAAAACTCTACGTAATTAATGGCTTTATTTTGCAGAGTAAGGTTAGAAGAAAAGAAAGCCTCTAATAGGAATGTAGTGACATCTGCTGCTGTCAGAATTTAAACACTGTAGAATGTTTATTCTCTATCCAGCTGCACCTATTTTGCCTCACTCCGGATGTAAGATGCCTCTTCCTGCAAATCTGGCATAAAATCGCTTCTTGGGCTTTCTGAATTGTACCATGTAATCCAAATACACACAAAAGTAAGAATATACAACAATAAAGATATTGTTAAGAAGCATTTTGTCTTAAGTACCAGTTTTAAAACAGACCCCTCTAGAAGCAACAAGATGAACAAAACAAGTTGATAGTGAACTTATATCTTTATATATAGTTAAATAATTCAAATTAATTCCTTCTACTGGCTGAGGCTTCTAAAACATCCCTACTCTGATGTGTATCCTCTGGTGCCAAGTAAAAAATGTCAGATACTAGCACCTTCCTTTGGTACAAAGTATTTCATGTCTTTGATCAAGCCACCTATTTTTAAGAATATTGTAGATGATACTTACAAACCAGACAATCAATCTGTTACAAAAATATTTCTACAGCATGCAGTATTTGAAGTGTTTCTTAAAGAATTTTATATGCACTTTGAAGTAATTTTTGAACAAGCAATTTTAAAGTGCCTTGACCAGGAGTTAGTATCTCAAAAAAAAATTAACATACTTGAGTTACAATTTGAAATCAATTTTGCATTTTCAAATTCCAATCACTGCTAACAGTAAGTTTGGCTGTAGAAGTCTTGAAAAAAAGCACAACGATTTCCATAGGGAAGACTGGGGAACAAATGCCACCCAAAGTGGTATGACTGAAAAGTGGCAGAGCAATTCTAAAGCTACACTTCTGCTATGTTATCTTTTATCTAACATCTTAGTAGACAACCCCAAAAAATGTAGTTCTCTAAACAAGAAATACAGTTTTTGGAACTACTCACATGAGAAACTGCACAGACACAAAAAGCCTGGAAGTGCCACACTACTTACTGTTTGTCCCCACTTTTCAACTAAATACCTCAGTAAGTGCAGTCCTTCTGATAAGCCTCCCTGTGTAACTGGAAGTCTACCTTGGTCTAGAGTTTGCTTTACCTGAATTTATCTTTGACTGCAGCCATTTTTTCATGCACTCCTGGTGAACATATTTCAGACTTCCAGTGCATTTGCATGGCTCTATTAAAAGGTTGTCAGAACTTGCAGAGGACATCTGACAGATTCTGCATAAGTCACCCTCTTCGTCTTCAGAATCTTCTAAAAGCAGGCTGAATAGGATGGAATACCAACAAATGCTGTGACATTTCATGTAGGACTTTTTATAAGGAAAATTCCACTTATCAAACTATTCTCAAACCTATGAGAATTAAAACAAGTTTCTTTTAAGACAAAAGTGAGAATATAGGTGACAGGGGACTCAGATGCCACCTCATCTAAAGGAAAGTTTTCTTTTAAAGTCATGACTGCAGAAAGCCCTCTCAGGTTAAAACAGGTACATTTTACTATTGCAAAAGAACATGCCACCTTACCTTTCTTTAATTTTCTGGAGTCTTTCCGGGTCTCTTGAAGGTGGTATTTTAGACTCTCCACTTTCTTGTCCATCAGACTGATTCCAGCCAGAGGGAATAATATCTACGGTTATCATAAGATTATCAGACAGACTGCTTCCTAATGTTGGAGGCACTGCAAAGCGAAAGAGAGAACCAGGCAGAATTCCCGAACTTCTTCCACTGGGGGCTGAATCTGGTGGGGAGGAAGTAGCTGTAGAAATAACAGATACTGCAGGTGTTGGTCTGCTAACAGAAGCCCGTGGAGGGTTATGTGATGCTTCAAGAGAGGTCTCCTCACCTGACTCTCTCCTTCTAAAGACATGTTGTGATCTAGAAGTTGTATCAGAGGAAGAGATCCTTGCGGATTCATCTCTTCCTTCTCTTCTTCTTCTGGAAAAGAGAGGTGTACATCTATTCCTCAAAGAGGATGACAGCCAGGATCCTGTGCTCCTACTTTCAGTGTCTGATCTGTAACTTTCCCCATCAGAATCAGAGTTGCGATTCTGTGAAACTCCTGATAAACCCCATCTTCGTCCAAGAAAACTAAACCCCTGAGAAGCTTCGGATGACTGAAGTCCTGGAACTTCCGGAGTTGCAGCTCCATTACTACCTGACAGAGTAGTAGCTTGAACTCTTGGGATGACCGTTGACTCTTCAGAGCCTAAAGATCTTGTAGGCAATGGGTCTTGGCTAGACCTTCGAGAGAAAAATGTAGATGACATACTAGATGCTAAACGAGACAGCAGCTGTCTGGTTGTGCGCCTCCCTTCACTGTCAGCTGCAGACTCATTCAGTGACCTCTGAGTAGATAAAACCCTTTCGGAACCACTTGAGGAAGGGGTTTCATCTCTAATGGCAGTAAGAGAAAATGCTGGCTGCACACTCCTCTGGGGAGATTCCAATTCATTTCTCCTTTGTCTTGAAGAATAGCTGGATCTTGAAGAGCTCATGTTAGAGTCTCTGTTGAAAAAAGATGGCTGATGATCAGAAGGCAACTGGCGGTTCATGGGTGCATTCAGCCTCAAAGTGCTCAATGAGTTCTCTTTTGGTCTTGCTCCCTCTGCATATGAAGAGGCAGGCCTGTCTTGAAGATCTGTTGCAGAAAAGTAGAGGAAAATACTATGACAAGATGTGCTCAAACACATCAGGAAACATTCAAGGTCAGGTTCAACAGGGCTCTAGGCAACTTGTCCTAGCTGAAGATGTCCCTGCTCACTGAAGGGGGACTGGACTAGGGGGCCTTTAAAGGTCCCTTCCAACCCAAACCATTCTATCATTCTTACAAGCATATCTTCTGTAAATGCTGTCTGAGTATCTCAACACACTGGGAAGAATTCCACTGTAGATGAACTGTAGTTCACATGAAGCAGCTGAGGTGGTTAGTCTCCTTCCTCAAACGGCTGCAGTGGGGGGTTGTGGGTGGGAAAAGGGGGAAGGAGGAACAAGCATGGATAGATGAAGGTAGGAAACAGAACGCCTCTATGTATTCTCAATTTTAAAACTTTCATCTTTGTAGTTTTGGTAGACTTGGTGACTTAATGGGTTCTGCATTGCAATCACCATTTACTGCTGAAGATGAGCTTTACTTACCTGGCAGATTCCAGCTAACAAAACATCTGCACAGATGCCAATCATCTACCATATACTTATGATTACACATCAGGGAACACAGCTGAGGAGTTAATTTTATAGCACTTAATAGCAGCACTACTGCTAGAAATGCAGCATACACAGTACAAAGCAAGGTTGCTCACCAATCCACTTCTCCCATTAGACTCTACCAGGCAGTGTAGTTGAACTGTCCACTTACTAAAAAGTGCTAGGAGTATGATGACATTAAAATATATTCTTCTGTCACGGCAAGACTACAGGGCAAATTCTGAAAGTAGCTTCTATCTTCTACTTATCTTCTATACTTAGAAACGTGGGGTTTTTTTTTAAACTTCTGCATTACAAAATATCACTAATGCATCTGCAAAACACTGCAGATCAGGACTAATGGTGAGCTTCCCTTGAGACAGCTCTAGAAGGTCACAGCACTCTGAACAGAAAGTGAAAATTACAGAGCAGAAGTCCTTACTAGTCCCACCAGTTGCCATGAGACAAACCTCTCACCTCATGTTAACTGTGTGTTTATTAATTTTTATTTTCAGTAGTCTAGCATTTTTCCCTAAAAACCGTTAGAGAACCCAAACAAAAGGAGATAATATGCAGCACCTTTAAGAAAAAAACTTTCCTGGGTCAAATCAGCATTATTTCTCTTCCCATACCTAAATACGAAGAGATTTTAAGACAAACAAGAGAAGAGCTTTACTGAGTAATCACTGAGTTAGAGTGGCCACCACCACCACCACTTTCACATGACTGAATGCATCTACAAGCTAGATCATTCACAGACCCTTTGATGGTTTGGTCAATGCATGGAAAGTGGTCAACCAACTTTATCTAAAAGGATACTTTCAAATATATTTTGTGTTAGTGTTTTGAATAAAATATTAAAAGAACGTGCCCAGTGAAGTTTTGGAGGCTCCATCCCTGGAAATGTTCAAAGCCATGTTGGATGGGGCCTGGAACAACCTGGGATAGTGGAAGGTGTCCCTGCCCATGGCAGGGGGTGGAACAAGAGGTCCCCTTCAAACCAAATCATTCTGTGATCCTATGAATGTGTTAAGAAACTAAAAACCATACAAACTGTAGGTTTATGAGCTTTCGGTTACACAAAACATACATGTTGAAGGTGAAAAGCCACTGTTTCTGTAGCTGGGATCCACCAGATTATTAACAGACAGATCTGTTCTTCTTTCTGACTGTGTTCGCTCTCTCATCACATCAGTTCCAAGGGAGCCAAGCATTACTGATGAAGATCTAGGAATCCTACTGCATCTCCATGAAGAATCTAGGAAAAAAAAAAGTAAATAAACCCCCTGCTTTGTAATAATCTAAAAATACATTAAAACTGGCACTTATGCAGACACTTTTGTTGTTTACATCAAGGGCAAGTTTAACATTACCACTAGGTTGACCAAGGAACCAGCTGCCAACATATGGCTAAGTGCACTCTGCTGATGCTGCACTCACTTCATCTTGCAGCAAATTAGTTCTGAAAGCTAAATCAAACAAAACATAGTAATACTTTTGTGAAGACTCAGACCCATTAACACTCTTACAGGATGGAAGAGGAAGAGAAGTAGCATCTTGCTTCCTAATGGTATCTAGTTTTTAAAAAGGTTTCACACTGTAGCAAAACAGCAGCTTGAGACTTAGTAAATGCTGCCATTCTACTTGACACTACTTAAGTTAAATTTTCATTTCTCATAAAAACAGCTGATGAAGCTTAAATGCAGTTTAGACACAACTTTAAGAACAATGACTAACACCATCCTTGTTAATATTACAGAGTGAAACACTTGAGTGTAAAAAGAGACCTTGTTTTTTGTTAACTCCAACAACTGCATAGTGAACTGTACATACATCAGCTGTGGACAAAAAGTCTTGTTCCAAAAGAGTTGTCTTCAAAAACTCTGAAAAACTCACCTTGAAATCATTTCATTGCTAACTTAGAAAACCAAATTTAAGCACTCATTGGTCAGCAGTGTGAGGACTAACCAATGTAGAAATGGAAAGATAAACAGTCCTACACCATAATGAGAAATGTTAATGGTTGCCATTTCATTAACACAGTAAGAAAGTATCAATAATACTGAGGTTTGAGCAGTAATTGTTTAATTTTTATTTGAAAAATCCATTAATCCATACTCACAAGGGCAATCTGAATTAATCTTATGATCTGTATCATATTACTTTTTTTTAGTAATATTTTCAGTATAAGGTTTTGACCATTACTTCCTGAGCTTTAGACTTCTGTTGGCATACTGCATAAATTCTGTCTACCCAAGTTTCACAAACTTACAGCTTTTAAGGAAAATCTCAGGTTTTCCTGAAAGAGACCTTAGTGTAGAATGTTTCTTTAGTCAGGACCTAGATAATTAATTCAGGCCCTGCTAAAAAAGGAACACTTTCCTCCCTGACCCCTAACAATAGTGCCCTAACCAGGCATGACACTGTGCTAGAACATATTGCTAAGTATGATAAAGATTTCCTTTCTGCTGTCCCTGGCACACATTGGTATATCAACACCATTCGACTCATGAAATAAGAGCAGCTGCATTCATGAAATCTTAACCAATTTAAGGTACGTTTGAGCCATGAAGTTCAGCTTGACCACAGATGGAATCGGTACAGGTAATAATTCTGAAATTATATGAGTACAACTGGATTTTCAAAAAACCATGTTAACAGCACACTCGGAACTTTGGATACTGCTATCATTGTGAACATACTCTTCAGACAGGAATAAATTTTTATTACTTAAGAAAGATAAAAGCGTAATATTTGAAGCAAGTATTTTAAAACTTGATAAAACCTGATCTTACTACTCAGATAATTTGGATGTAACTCACCTGAAAAGGCAGCCAAGCCATTACTTCTCACAGAAGAGGTAGGTGTACAAGATAGTTTAGGTCTCTTTGAATCGCTATCTTGTTGCTGGCTATGCAGTCCTGAATATGCTCCCTGAGTTCTCTCAGACTCACCGTAACACCCAGATGTGAAATGAGAGGAAGAAGATGTAGACTGAAATAACATTAAAAAATAAATTACATAATATAACAGTTACACTGCACAAAAGTGCATACAATGTAAAACTCACAAAAATTGTAAAGAATAACTTTAGATGCAAAACCTTTTTTCAAAAAATAACGTAGGAATTATACTTGTGCTCGATTAGTATTTCCAGGTTTACCCAATACAGTCCTACCAACAGAAGTCACTTTCTATAACATTCGACATCGTATTTCCTTTACAGATAGATTTGGCTTTCAACCTAAAATTGCTGTAAAAAGGGGAAAACAACCCATATGTCTGGCCTGTAAGATGCTATAAATACAATAGATATATAAAAAAATATAGTTTTATAGATCCTTTGCTCTCTAGAAATGGCCAAAGCTGAAGAGTTACGTTATTTTATTTAACAGTTTAACTAATCCAACTTATTTTTTATCAAGCTAAAATATAATTAGCTAAGGAGTAAGCTTCAGGAAAACTGTTTAAAACAAGTATATTTTGATTACAATAAGTTCAAGTGCAACTGAAGGAATTCAGAGTAAGGAACAGGTACAAACCAATTTTTCCAGTTTACAGCACTGGAATAAAACAGTTTTCAAAAGCCAGCACTATAGGACTTAGGGAAAAGAAAATCGAAATAGCCTACAAAGCTGCTCATATGGTTACTTACAGTCAAGGCATGCATTTTCTATTTGAAATACATCGAGTTTATTTTTTCATATAAAGAAGAAAAAGTTGAGCTCAGTTAAACAGCTGAATTGAATTGAGCTTTTTGTCTTCCCAGAAACTATCAACAACCAAGATCTTTTAAAGATCAACAAAATTAGAGTATGTTATATCTGTGTTTTATTTCTACTGAGTTATGGTTTTTACTAAGTTTAAGCCACAACTTCTTACTCTTTCAAACTAAGAAGTCTCTTAAGTATTTCCCTTATCACATCATAAAAAAACAGATAGGGGAGACAAACTAACATCAGAAACCAAGTACAAAGCCAGGTTACTTTCCCTTATTTATCTTCTATTTAACTTATCTTTTAATCATTTACTACTTGATATGTGGAATTTTCAGACTGTCTTCTGCAAGACTTACTTGCATTAGAATTTACTTTAAGAGAATAATTAACCTTAATGGGGAAAAAAAGGGTTTTCACCTGGAAAACTACAGCACTAATTTAACTAGATAGGTAGACCACTTAGAACCACAGATTCCATTTGCATTTAAACTATATGTAGCCATCTACCATGACTTCCCCTGAAGACCAACACGTGCACACTTGTTCTTCCCTCCTCACCCCTGATATCTCAGTGTCTTCACCTTCAAGTCACCTAAGAAAACCAACATCTCTTTAACGATGCGAGCACTGTTACGAACCCAAAACCTTTTCACTTTGAATGTGCACAGAATTTTTATTTTGCTATCATCCCATCTAACTTGTTCACAGTTTTCTGCTTTTCCTATCTTAATAGTTCTACTGTGCTTTACTGTCAGTGTTTTACTGTCACTGTACAATACGTAAGCATGTCACAAGCAAATTACTTTATTCTTGGGAGCTAAAAAAGCAAATTCTACAACATAGTTAAGACAAACTATTTGGGCCTGAGTCTTGAATCTCAAGTAACTATTCTTTCACATTATGATCTAAGCAGCATTTAAGTAGAACAAGTAGACTATAAACTAGATCTCCCAATTAAATTTCCTAAAGCAGGTCTCCAAACCCATGAACTTTGTCTTAACTCACAAAGCTAGTAGCATCCAAAAAACACCCCCCTGGAAATACCTGAGGGAACAAGTACAGCTAATAGCAACTTTGCCACCAACAGGACTATAACATGTCCTGAGATTCTAATCACTCCCTCCTTTTTTCTTTTTACTGACTTCAAATGTATTTCTTAACTCTTAGTAAAACTAACAGACAATGCTATTTTCATCCTCTGAATGTTTTCTAACACTGTTATCTTCTAGCTTTTGCTCCATCTTGAATTAGTAAGATTTACTTACCTAGAAACATTATAGAGAGGCCCTGCTGGCAGCTTTTCAGATTGGGAAGACTAAAGTAAAACCCTGGGGTTTCAATATTTTTTCCCAAGTATCACACATTAACAGTTCTCACCAATCTGCTTCTGCTTCCCAAAAATCTTCCAGAATGAGGGTGATCAATGGTCCCTGAGTAGCGAGTTGGAGATGACGCTGTAAGCTTCCAAGGAGTTTCACGGGTGTCCCTTTCTCCAATACTCCAGTCTCTACTGGAACTATTCAATACACCGGATTCCTGAAGAACAACATGATTATCATATGCATCTTGTAACTCAGAAATAACTCAGTATCTGATCTGAATATTGAAAATACAGGGAAGTGGAAGCACAAATCTGGACACATTTAATAAGAAACCTTGAGGGATAGCCAACAAATGAAACAGGCTTAGAGAGAACCACTGGCAAAAGGAGATTTTTGTTGTTTGTTTCTGGCTTTTTTTAAGTACTTTATAGCAGCTCCTTCATCTCTCCTCTGTTCTGACCTAGGACAATAAAAAATTGAAGTGTAAGGCTTTTGAGACATTATCCTTTGTCACTGCAGCAACAGGGCAGAATTAAGGGCCTAATTTTTAAGTGTTATGCAAAAACCCCTACAGGTGTAGAAAGGGTCTCCATGACAACAAAAACACCTCTTTGGCCACTAAAGCAAGCTGAATTTAAATTAATAGATTATAATTGAGGAAAGAGACTGCAATTTAATTTGCTCCATAGAATAATCACGGAGATTAGCAAAATGAATAGCAATAACAGAAATGCAACCATTTTATTAACACTAAGCAGCATTTTTAAGTGATTATTTGTCCATTCTCTTTCTATAAACTATTAATACTACAAACAAACACAGTAGTTGCCGTCACCATTTCTTAAAAGCAACAACAAAGCATTCAAAACCAACCAATAGAATACAAAAATCTCAGCTTGTTTTTTTCCTTCAGTTCAGCCTAAAACTACTTAGCATCCCTTGTCAGAACTTGACAATAAAGCCCTACATAAGGTATTCTGGTTATGGTCTCTATTTTCAGTAGCTGAAAAATGTGATCAGGAAAACATTCAAAACAATTTTATAAACTACTCTTGACCCTATGCCTCCACTGAAAAAAACCCTAAAACTCATAATTCCTTTGTCATAAAATGTTTATTGTGTTGTATTATAAAGGATGGGAATTTTTTTCTCATATCGTGACACTGATTTTTGTATTTTAAAGTTACCTAGCAACAACACTACATCCCGACACATCTGATTAGTTTACAATTAACCTCTTTGTTATGCCACCTCAGATAAGCAGAGGCTAATACCCAGATCGATCTCAAAAGTGCATGACGTATGAGAATTCCATACCTGTATGAAAAAAAAAGGACAACAAACCCACCCAACAGAAACCTTTCTTATTTGTTAGCTCTAATCAAAACCAAACACAAATTTGACTGATCTGTCCCAAAAGTTTTTGAGTTAACCTAGAATCAAGTGTTCTCTTTATAGAAATTCTGTATTAAAAATCCAAGTCCTGTTTATACCTGAAGAATTACTGATAATCAAAGTTTTTCTTCTAAATGACAAATTTTTAATTATTTGTAACTGAACTAAATCTTAAATACTTTAAGGTAGGTTTCTGAATGGATTAACAAAGTGAAAACACCTGCAGTCCTTTGCATTCCTATCTGACTGGACTTAAACCTTCTTGCTCCTGTCTCTGTAATCTTAATCTGCAAGGAATAATGCAATTTGTTCCTACCAGCTCTGTAAGCACCAAAGTTAGTCAAGAGGGAGAGCTTCCCTATGGTTTTATCACTAAGCAAAAGTCTTGTATAATGTGCTCTCAGACTACCTTCTACAAACTGGGAGTGGAAAAAAGGGGTACAACACAATCTTCTATACAAGATTTTCCCTTCTGTTTTAACTGCAAAGTGTTATGAGATCATTCCTCAGTGCAGAATCTCTTTGCTTAACAGGAAATAGTCAAAAGAACACACAGTGCAGTAAGCACATTGCAGTTCATGTAATAAATGAAATAATGAAAAGTACATTGTGTCAAAATCCTTTTACAGCAGTAACAGATCAGATTTCACAACACCAGGTCAGCTGAAGACTTCTCTTCTGATCAATGGCTTTCAGTATACACACACTGTGTGTGGACTATGTCCATAAATCTCCACAAAGGACTAAGACTATCTGATTTGCTTTTGCTGAGCAGCCAGACAGCGAAACACATGTAGGACTCCAAAACATAAAAATGACTGACAACTGCTTCCCCTTGTACATTCTCTATAGCCTATATAATAACAAGCACATGCATGCTAGAGGTAACAAAAATGTAACACACGTACATTTAATTGTGCTAAAAATAATGTTCCATTACTTCTATAACTGTTTCTCAAAAAGGTGTTATATAATACAATACCCCAGACAGCTTGTCAGCAGGGACCAAACTCTCAACCATTTTTCTTTTTTTTAAAGATGAACATTTAATCCCAGAGTTAAATTTCTGCCATTTCAAAGACCAAAATGGGGTTACATTTCTGGGCCAAAAACTGAGGAGGGAATTGCTGACAGGAGCAGAAAAAAAGCACAAAGATAATTGAGCCAAACTGCTATCTGTTGCTTCCAAGTGTCAAAAATAATTTCTACAGTAGTTTAATATCTGCTTCCCATAATACTCTCCCAAACTGCAAGTACCTGAACAGTGTGAATACTTCCTCTTGAGCACAGCTCTCCTTCCCTACAAACATAGTTCGGTTAGTGCAAAATGCTGTTTGTGAAATAGCAAAAGGCCTTTTTTTCAGTCCCATGTAGCGCACACAAAGCCTAGCTGTCCTAACGTACAGACATGACAGGCTAATGTGAGTCTGGGTTGGTTTTGCACAGCCTGGTTTTTGGTAGCTGGGGGGCCACAGAGGTGGCTTCTGTGATTAGCTGCTCGAAGTGTCCACCTTGCTTGGCAAAGCCAGTTCCTGATGGCTCTGAAGATGGACGTACTGCTGGCAAATGCTAGGCCAATTACAGATGATGCTAACACACCTCTGTGATAACAGATTTCAGAAGAAATCAAAACAAAAGTAGAGATGCAGATTTAATTCAAGGCACAACAGAGTAGGAGGTGAGAACATGTGAGGGAAAACAACACATTGACACCAAGGACAGGGGAGAAGGAAGGGGACGAGGTGCTCCAGGCACCAGAACCGAGACTTCTGCAGGCCCTGGGGAAGACCACTGATAAAGCAGCTGTGCCACTGCAGCCCGTGGGTCCATGAGGGATGCAGAGATCCACCTGCAGTCTGTGGAGGAGGTGCTCACACTGGAGCAAGCGAATTCCTGGAGGAGGCTGTGATCCAGTGGGAGACACAGTGGAGAGAGAGGGCCCCTGCTCCCAGGCTGGAGCAGCATGTCCTTGGAGGACCTCATTCTGTGGAAGAGCGACCCACACCACAGCAGTTTTGGGAGGACTGCTGCTCGTGAGAGTGGACCCACACTGCAGAAGTTCATGGGGAACTGTCTCCCATGGGAGGGACCCCATGGGCTCAGAGGGGAAGGACTCTAAGCCAAGCGGAAGAAAAGCTCAGGTGACAAATTGACCAAAACCCCCATGATCTGTCTCCCTGCACTGTCATTGGGAAGAAAGGAGGGGCTGGGAAAAGAAAAGGTGTTTTTCGGGGCTTATTTTACTTCTCTTTATCCTCCTCTGATTTTGCTAGTAGTAAATCCACTTTGTACCTTTAATTTAAGCCTGTTTTGCCCTTGGAGTATTTTCTCCCAGTCCTTATCTGAACTCATGAAGCCTTCATTAAGTTTTTCCCTCCTGTGCCCAGCTGCAGCAGGGGAGAACGAGTGAGCGACTGTTGTGGGTGCCTGGAATTTGGCCAGTGTCAAACCACGACAGAGTCTAAAGTTCCTCTTCTTACCTTTTCAAAATATAGACACAAGAGATGCTGCAGAATGGTACAGCCTTGTTAACTGACAACATAGTCCTGCACTTTTTGCATCACCAACATATCAAGCGTCTTGCCCTACACATGTCAAAGTTCAAACAAAAACCTCACCTCTCCCTCAACAGAAAACCCCATTTATCCAGGTTTAAGATGGCAGTGACTCATAAAAAATACATCCATATTATCAGGATGCCCTCTCATTCATTAAACAGCTGATCTTTAAAGGTGCAGCTACAAACAAGAACAGGTAAAACCAGAAAATCTAGAACTACCAGTTCACTGATTACTGTCAATGGCTTGGTTAGTAAATTCTTGCATTTTAACAATTTTGTCTGAGTTTTGGGGATTTTCTTGGTAAAAAGACACATTTAAAATTACTTATATTTTATAAAAAGAATAAAAATACATTACCTGGTATCCAGATTCTAATCTCCATGAAGATTCTCTTGTACTATATGCACCAGATAAACTGTTTCCAGTTCTGGATCCTAGAGGAGAGTTGGAAGCCTGAACAGATATCCTGCGAGGAATTCTTGAGGGTTTTGACTCCATTCTTTGTATCCTGTACAAGGACATACTGATCATTTTTTCTCACAGATGCAGGGAACTCATGCAGAATAGGCACAGGTCATTCTGGGTGTAACATAAATATGATTCACACAGACAAATATTTACACAGTGCTTCGGTCTGACTGTGCATCAGCAAAATGGGGAAACAAGTTCTTATCCTATTTTTTCTAACCTCTTTACATCTCCTCCCATCCCTCATTAGAAAACTACAGTCCCTTTTATGATTTGGTACGATATATTCTTGCAATTATAAATGTAAGAGGTATTCCCTTAAGAACCACACAGTACTCATACCAATGCAAAATGAGTCAGGAACAGATTACTCAGATTTCTTAAATTCATATACTGTGTTTTTGCTAATGAACTGCATCCCCATCCATCACTTGCATAAATTATATTCAGACTTATTCCTCAGGGTTGAAGTTGTGAAACTTCACCCTCCTGTGAAAAAACACATCTGCAGCCTATCTGCCCTCAACTTCTCCAAAGACAACTCCCATGAAAGCTAACATATGTAAAGGAACTCAGGGTATCTCACAACTGTATTCATAAATTCACTTCTCACTTGCTGAATGTTTATCTGCCTTCTGCTATTCCTAGGAATTTCAAAAGAAATGCTGGTGCCTTTTCCACATCAGAAGTGCTCCTATACATATCCCTGTCCTTGAAATGGTACCTGACTTAACGTTTACCTAGAACTCCAGACAGCTAGATTCTTCCTTCTCAGGATAGTACAGACAGAAATAGACCACAAACCGTAGCTCTTAAAAAAATTAAAGGAAACTGCAGTATCCTCAATATTGTGGTACATGAAAAGTAGCATGACACATAACAACTCAAAAGGATGGCTGAGACTCCCACTGATACAGAGTGATTTGCCAAAGTGTTGCAGTCTATTTAACCATTTCTAATTCTGGCCCAGCCTTCTGAGAATAGGAGTAAACTATACGGACAAAAAAAACCCTATCCAGCAACAAAGCACATTTTTTCCACAATTCAATCATGCTCATCAGTACCACACTCAGCAAAACTCTGCTACATCAACCCTGAAACACTTCACATCTGGCTGCAGTTTCAAGGTGAGTCCACATACAACTTTTCATCTTTGCTCAAGTCATGCTGAATTACATATTATACTTGGTAAAAGACAGTTAGTTTGTAGAGAAGTTCACTGACTTCTCTAACAGTTGGGACAGCTGAGGTTAGTTTCCTTAACCACTTTTCTCATGCATGTTCAGTTGTTAGCTAGCTTTAAACAGCAGCCAAAACACAAAGTAGACAAAATACTTAACCGTGCAAGTAGGACTTTCAAGTATAGCAAGCTTAAGTGATTGTTTACCTTTGTGCACAGAAGAGCTACTGGTTTGTATTACAGAGGACACCTGCTTCTAGACCACACTTCCAATACTAGTAACCCATTTGTGTTTGCAAAAGCCATCACCAGGTAAACAAGATCTGGTTAGGAATCTGAAATGCTCACTTGTCCAACTTTGCATTAATATACTGAATTAATTAATTAAATCTTCCAGATCACATTTAATACCTTTGGTAAATATTCAGCAATTTATGCAACTCTCACGTTGTAAACACATCTGTATCCATAAGAATTATCTAAGCAGCAGTCCAGAGTTCAAAAGAACAGTTAACTGTAGAAGTTTAAAAGAAATTGAGGACAAGCCTAATTATCTAAATGACACCACTTCAAGTGGATCGTTAGTTCAATAAAATGTAACAATCATTTATTTCTAAATTGTAATGACAGTTAATCTGACCTTCAGAATAACCTGCTATAATGTGCTCTGCAAACTTGTATGAAGCTGCAATAACTGTTAACTAAGTATCAAAGTTGTAAATTGTGAAGTTAAAATAATATCACAATATTAGAGACTAGTGTGTAGGCTGGACAGGACAGCCTTATGCCTTGATGAGATCCGACACTCAAAGCACTGCTTGTCTATGTTTTACCCTGATATAAAATACAAGGAACAAGCACACGGAATAATGGATCCAATTCTGTACTATTAAGTACTTGACAAAGAGTGCCGGTATTATCTCCTCTATTATGGACCATTCTGTTTCTGAATCACTTTGTTTCAGACAGGTGTGGAACCAGATGAATTAAACAGCATAGGTGAAAGTCAGACATGGACACACATAGAAAATGCAGAGGTTCAAGAAGGGGTGAAAGCTCCTGCTAGTAGGAATTAATGTCCAAATTAATCAGCAAAGGAGACAGAAGTACAAGACAACTTCAAAGACTAAATTATAAATAATCATCTAATACTAATAAAATTGGTTATGCACCATCCACAGAACAGAAAAAAATAAGAGCATTCACACAGAACAGGACAGGGTGGAAGAGTGGACACCAGAGCCAATATCCTGAAGAAGATGAAATGGAGTCCAAAATTAGCAAATTGCTCCTACAGATACACATAAATAGGCACAAGACTAATTTTCTCCTTCAGTCGTAGCCCCAAGAGGACAGATAACATTACCCATCAGCCTAATCTTGTAAATCAGCACAGGTTGTGATTTCAATCCAAGTATGTCAGGATAATACTATCTACAGAGTATTTTTTTCCTACAAGTGAATAAATCTTCCAGAATCTATACTCAAAAAAAGGTGTTCAACCAAGTTAAGGCAGCACAATAGAAAAGGCAAAATGTAATGTGTCAGTTTACGTATATACACTATGATTAATTTCCTGCATACAACCTTACATTTTTTTCTGCAGTCTTTGCTTCAGCCAGCAAATGAGAAGGATCTGCTATAAAGATCAATCAGTCATGTAAGAACAGGCATTTGACATCTGCCGTGTCTGATGCAGAAGAGAAAAGATGCTAAATAAAAAGCCTTATGATCTAGGCAAAGAAATTCTGATCAAGGAAAAAGGATTTTACCTTTCAATAAAGATGCAGTGACACAAAGCATACCATTAAGATGAGTCATTTTTTAAAATCTGCTACTCCAGAGCTCTTCAATTTCTGGGCATCCATTATAAAATTTACTTGCAATCCAACTAGTAGACAGCATAGAATAGCTTGAACTGCAAAGGATCTTTAAAGATCTAGTCCAATCACCCCACAACGAGCATGGACACCTTCAACGAGAGCAGATGGCTCAGAGTCCCATCCCACCTGAACCCTGCATGTTTCCAGGCACAGAGCATCCACCACCCCTCTGGGCCCATGGTTCACTATGCTCATCATAAAAAATGCCTTCCTTAAATTTACTCCTTGTGCTATCACAACAGGCTGTACTAAATGTCTGTCCCCATCTTTCTTATGAACCCTTTTTAAGTACTGAAAGGCTGCAATGAGGTTTCCCCAGAGGCTTGTCCTCTCCAGGCCAAACAGCCCAAATTATTTCAGCCTTTCCTCATAGTTTTACTCAGATGGACAGAGATGAAGCTGAAGTCAATGGAGCTATGATGTCCATTTACTAGACAGACAAAACTAGATCTAGGCATTTCAGCTCTGGTGATCAACGCTAGTAAGATGTCTTTTGGGTTTTGGAGTTTTTTCCCCAGAGTTCTCTGAATACCATTTAAGCACTGTACCTTGAAAGTCTGAGATGCAACTGTCTTCATAGGTGGCTTGAAAACAAAACACATACAAGGCTTATGCTGATCATGGTAACACAATGAGGTGGTTATAAATAAGGTGAGCATGCTAAACTATCACAGAGCACAGGACAGAGCCACACAATGGTCTCATGCTAAAAAACAACCACATATTAAAGCCACAACTATATTTGTCTGCAAGGGGAATATTGTGCTTGTACACAATATTTCAGAATGAGAATGATTCCCTTTCACAGTACCATCATCTTAAGGGTCTTCCTGAAGAAAAACACTCAAAAGCTCAAGCATTTTGTTTGCACACACAGGAATTCAACAAACCCCAAGTTGTAATTAACATGCTGTAGTGAGTTCTATAATGACAAAGTAGACACCTCAATTTATACAGAAGGTAGTAAGACCAAAAAATACTTAAATTCCATCTCTAAGGAAATTATAATAATCATCAGAGTAACAGAAATTGGGTTGTAGTCTGAACTGATTAAAAACCTGGTTGTTGCCGAAAAGTAAAGGAACACCTTACTCGAATATCACACCTGATGTGTCCTTCATTGAGAATCCTCAACAGATTAACCAGTGAAAACATACTTCTGACTTCTCCATTATTTCAAGACCATTCGTGCTCATACTCAACAACAGAGAAATGAGAACGTGTACAGCAAGATGATCAGCACTCTTCTCATCAAAGCAACATATTTCATCAGCTTATGCCATGTTACACTACTTAGCAATAAAAACCTCAAAAAAAATCTGGAAACAACTCTAGAGACTCCTGAAATAAGGGACATACGCAAATACCTCTCAAAACTTGGTAAAAAACCAAGCTCTGAATTAAATGAAACTTAATTCTTACTGAAATAAAACTTAAAGTCATACCTGAAAAACAGATGACCAACTTCAAAAAGGAGGTGGAGCTGCACAGCCTATTTTCAGCACACAGATCAAATGTCCTGCCTTTCTTGATCTGTCATCCCTCCAACAGCATTATAAAAGATGAACTAGCCCTTATACAGCCATGGATGGAGATAACAAAGCAATAAAAGATCCAAGAGGTCTCTGAGAGAAAGCAATGCAATCTCAAAAGACTAAATCGATTGCCTCGATTCCTTCAGCTTCCATGATTACTACCAGTTTTAAGCAATCTTGTACCCTCCATCAGAGGGAAGCATAAGCTTCACTGCCTGCTCCTAAATTCATTCTTCTACCTTGGAATTGTGCACTGACACTTCTATCTAAGACTCGAGCTCTCATGTCTACATGTTTTTGTGTGGCTTAACATAAAACTATTCATAAGATTTTCTCCCGAGCAACCTGTGCTCGTGTGTCTTCCTCGGGGCTTACTCACAGTCACGTTTTTATGATAAACAAGACAGTACTCACGAGTCTTTCAGATTGTGCAATTCTTCTTTACGAGTATTTTCTCAACCTTCAGTGTAGTGAAACTGACAAATGACTCAGAAGCCTCTCAGAAGCCAAATGAGGAGCAAGAATATTTACAAATGGTTGCCCACGCGGCCGCGGCTGGTGCCCTAATGCTGGGCTGTTCCCGCAGCCCGCAGGCGCTCCGCACCGCACCTCCCCCGCCAGGCCCCGGGGAGCGGCCCGCACAGCTCGGGCCCGGCCGGCGCCCGGGGCCGCACCCGATCCCGCTGCCCAGTCAGCATCCGGCCCAACCGCCTGGCAGAGGCCCCGAGGAGGGCGGACAGGAACAGAGGGCACCAGGTGTCACACGGCCTCGCTAGGAGAGCGGGCGCAGAGCCGAGCGGCCGTTGGGGGCGATGGCGGAGAGAAGGGCGGGTGGGTCGGTCCCAGCACGGCACAAAATGGTTCCCCCGGGCCCTGGCGTGAGGCCGCTGGGGCGGGCGGGGCCCCGCAGCAGGCGCGGCCCGAGCCGCACCGGCCGCCGCGGGCGGTCCGTACTCACCGTCACGGCCGGGCCACCGCGCGGGCCGGACCGGGCCGCCCGCTCGCGCCGCTCCCACAACACAATGGCGGCGGCGCCAGGCCGCCCGGCTCGCCCACTCCGAGCTCTCGCGAGAGCTGAGGCCGGGCAGGCCAGCCCCGCGGAACGGGCGCGGTGAGGGCGGAGCCCTGAGGGCCGCGGGCGGGCCGCGGGCGGGCGCTTTAAAACCCTGCTGGGGGTGAGAGGGTTTCTTTTTGTGCGCGGAGCAGCATCGTGAGGGATGTCCGAATCGTCTTCCACGTTCAGTCTGAAAACTGCAATACGGTTTTCTTTGAGTTTTCTGTGTCACATTTACTTTATTGCCTGAACCCTGTAAATTAATTCCCCCGTCTCTCGTGACAAGGTACAGCGGGCCTGAACGGCACGGCGGAATAGGGATGTTGGACGCAGCCGCCTCAACGGCCAAGCAACAGAATTGCCATTCATTTTAATTGCATTGAGGCCTCGGTTTTGTCCTCTTAAAGGTAACAGACATTGGCAGGCATTTTCTCTTGATGGGAAGATATTGCATGATGTAGGAAATCAGGAGATAATCTTCCCAAATTCTTAAAACGCCAAGTCTTCACATAATCAAGGGTTTTAGATTAGCAATCGTAAACAAATGATGATTTTCAGTGTCCCTAGCCACTACAGAACATGGCAGAGGCTTCACACTGTGTTTCTGTGACAGGTCCTATTATTACTGAGGAGTCTGGACTTGTACCACAGCAGTCATAAGTCTCAGTATTTTACTGATCCAACGTCCATCTGCCATCCGTCTGCAGCAGGGCTTTCCTGAATCCCAGTATCAAACTGAGTGCCACAGATCATGCTTTGCAAGTCAGATAAAGGGGTGTGCAACAGTAGCAGGGTGGCTATTCTTTAAAGGAGGAAAAAGGAAGGAAGAAAAAAAAAAAAAAATTAAAAAGGGAAGAAAACACAACCAGCCACCCTGACACGGGGCTACAACACATAAAAATTCAATGTGTCCGTGCCTAATAGGTCTGACAGAACTGGGACATGTGTAAGACCAGCCAGGCTGGTTAGAAACTAAACAGGTGGCACCTAAATTATAGACAGTCCTATTGCTATGTTTAGCAATATCCTTTATTCTATATCCATTCATGCTTTTAAATACGTTTGGATTGTATTGAATTTTATTCACTTCCTCCCACAGAGAAATAGTGGGCAAAGTACTAGTTAATTTGAGACAAAGATGAAGAGCTGGGAAGAGCTGTAAACAGAGAGGAAGATGAAACAAAAACTGATAGGGAGAGAAAGGCTGCTGGATTTCTTTTGCTGATGGGCATGTTGCCTTCCACCATCATGCCAAGAGCAATCCTTATTGGACTTGGGAAAAGCTTGTCTATAGCACCCAGAAGCAGGCCTGCTGCCCCAGACAATACCATTTATTTAGCATAACTGTCTCCGGGGGAAGAGGACAGCTAGAATGTGTTCATGAATTATTCCAGCAGTAGCAGCTGCTCTTTTTCCTGGCTAGCAAACAAGAACACTTATAGAAAGAGTTAGATCTACAATAAATTCAATCCTTAAAGGAATAAATCCATGTTTCAGTAATGCACAAATCAAGTGTTATTCACAGATCTAGTGAAATGCCTGTGTGAATGTGCAGGCTGATGCATACAGCCTACCCTGCAGCCAGGATAGATCGTGGTCATCACTCACCAAGGGCATTATGCTTGTCTTTTTACAAGCAAGTTAGAAGGTAAGTGGGGAAAGCCCCATCCAATACAAAACTTCACAGGTCTTCAGTCTTGCTATCATCAGAAGAGGATTTACTGGCAATGCTAAGATGTTATGCCATTCACTACATTGCCCCTGTCCAATGCAATGCACTAATTGTATTACTGGAGGCTTGATGCAATAATATTTTTTTAACAATCTATGAGCTCTATGAGCAATTTGCTAGCTCATAGAAAAAAGAAATTGGACTTTCACCTAAGTTCATGAGCTTGCCTTTTCTTTTTTTTAATCTGCATAATGGATCAAAGATCTACCCTGTAACAACTAGTTTAATTACAAATATACAAAATCAGGAAAGGCCAAGGCACAGTGTTCAATACTACCACGTTGCACAAAGAAATTCTACATTCTGAATTATTGCTAAAATGGCACCATCTAATGAACATGGATATGATTTGGGTTTTGTCTCAGGGAAAATAATATTGGGTGTTAGTGCTGAAGTCACAAATCCTGTGTAACAGTGTGCTTGTAAATGGCAAAGCAGTAGGTTTAGAGTACATCTGCTTCATCATGTTCTTTAACCATATCAATGACATGGAAACAGGCAGATTTAAACTGCATAGTTATTAACAGAGTAACTATCCTTAACTGTCCGTTCTTTCACCTCTTCACAAAAAGGGATTCACAAAAGCTGTTTTTCCATAAATGGCTGAATTTTTTGTAGTGTCTGTCCTTAACTTCAATAGGTCATAGTCTGAAATTTTAAGATTATCAGAAACTGGTGTTGTCTAGTTGAATTGTTTTTACTTACCTCTATTACTAAATGGTTCCTCAGTAAAATTCACTTTTAATAACCATTTGGAAATAGACAGTTTCCAAAGACTTTTTGTTAAATTTCTGACTGAACTGGAAGAATCTTATTAGAGAGAACTTTTTTAAAAACACGATTTAGACTGAATCTTGAAGTATTTCCAGCAGTATCCTAAGAATCTTAACCCTCTTCTTTCAGGCAGCAAAATAGGCAGCAAAAAAGTCTCAAACCTAGAAAATGGTTTTTGATATGGCATGTTATCACACAGATGATCCCAAATATTACAGTAACCATTTCTGAAGGTGACAGATGCAGAAAGACCTTCATGGATAACAACCATTGTGTCCTAGAAGAAGGAACATGCATCCTTGAGACAAAAAGTCCATTTATTCAACATTTACTATGAAATACAGTTTTTGAAATACACCACCTGCCATGGGTGTGAGATAGCAGAAAAGGAAGAGGTTGAAGAACTTGCAGACAAGACAAAAACCAAGGTAATCTCACATCATCCTTTTAAAGTGCCTTTCTCTGCACTGAAGTGTTACTTTAGGTTATACATGGACTTGTTATTTTTACTGTGTCAGCTAGGGCATGTACTAAGAAGGCAGTCCCTATGTACACATTCCTGAGGCTGTCTTTAAAGAATTTAACCCTTTTCTTCTTTTTGCAGGCTGTTGTGTTGGGCACTGGGTACTGGGCAGGCTCCCCAGGGAATGGTCACAGCTGCCAGAGCTCCAGGAGTGTTCAGACAGAGCTCCCAGGCAGAGGGTGGGATTGCTAGGGTGTCTCTGTGGGGCCAGGAGTTGGACTCCATGATCCTGATGGGTCTCTCCCAGCTAAGGAGATTGTGATTCTGTGTGCACTAGAGCTACTGAGCATGATGCTAAATGTATTAGAGGTTCCCTGTTTTCTAGCCTGCCAGGCAGGGTTGTGGGGTTGCTCCTGGTTGACTTGCTAAATAGTAGGTCTGCACCATATAGGTTTTACAGAGGAAGGAAAACTGAGATGTGAAGAAAAGCAGAGTTCATGTTCAACTGCCTGTGGCAAACATTACACAAGAAAGATTTATTAAAGTGGACAGTAAACTAGGAAGTTGTCCTCAGAAAAGAAATCCAAATCACAGTTCATAGCTTAAACAAATCTGGTAAGTGCGGTGTCTGTAAAAGGTTTGTGGTCTCTATCCAAACTGTAAGATAAAGAGCAGTGAAAAGAAAAAAGAAAAAATAAGCATTGCAGAGACAAGAGAACTTAGAACAGATTAAGCCCTAACTGACAGTGAGAAACATGGAATAACTTTTATAGAAATAAAAAATTTATCTATATCTATCTATCTATCTAGATAGGCTTTACAATGCAGGCACTTTGAGCATAGTAATTTTTTTAAGGCAAGGTTAAAATAACAGCCTTTAAATGTTTTGATATGGGAAATTAATGCAAAACCTAATTTTGATATGGGAAACTTTGAAACTGAAAGACTTTTTAACTATATTAAAATCAAAGAGAAATAATTTTGGCCCATATGAATCCCAGTTGTATGAGATAAAACACTGTGGTGCACATCCCTCTGAAAAAGGTTTCCCTCTTGTTGTTTTACCTTATAAATCTATGGTTCTTTTTTAATATCCATCTAAAATTCTTGTCCAGTGTTCCTGAGAATTATTTCTTTAAGCATAAATATATTTACGTTATCCTGTTACCAGTTTATTTTAATCAAGACGCTTCTATGTGCCTTCTGACTCACGTCTGTTCTTGCTTTCAAACAGTGTAAAATAAAGGGCAATTAAACCACATTAACAGATTAATTTTGTAAGTGTTACTATACCTCAGGTAGATGGACCAAGTGTACCTATATCTTCTTTTGAAATTTCAGGTTTTGGCTAAACTTATATTTTGTAAACAAAAAAAATGTGTGCTTAAAATTACAGAAATTATTAGAATTGTTAAAAATCATTCAATTATGTTTTATAAGCATTCTTTTTTTCTCCTATAATTTTTCCTATAGTTACTATTCCTGGAATTCTAATACTATAGAAAGTGTCAATGTTTTAAAATCTTTCTTCTTTTCCTCTTCCCATATTCCAAGTTAGGAAGAAGACTAAAGCTCTATGAGGCACAAAATTGTGCTTCTAGTACTGTTTCCTTCACCAGAGAGCTCTTACTGCTCATTTTAAATAACAGTGATCAAAATCCTCATGATGGTTTGTTTTCTCAGAATACTGATATGCTCTTTCATTCATTTCTGTGCAATAACCAGTCTTCTAGACTGAGACACGTAAAGTTAAAACAATACTCAGAACCTCAGAAGACATCTGAAACAACTACCTTTTCCCTTTCCAATAGCTTTTATATTTAAAAAGAAAAATCTAAATATCTGTATACCTTGTGAACAAGTATCTTAATAAATAGGAAGTAACCTTAAACCACATATGGCGATTGTTTCTCATTTTTGCAATAGAAAAAACTGATAGTAAAAAGTCACGTCACATTTTAGAGAAAAGAGAGTGTTTAGACATCAGTATTTTCTTTCATATTCCTGTCCAGATTGATGTCTTCAACCCAGGCTAGAGCAGTGGCAATTACTCCACTGGAGATAAAAATATCTTTGCTTATGGTCCTTTAGCAAGGAATTTTAGCTACTAAAAACTTGCTTAAAAAACTAGTTAAAAGCCTTGAACTATCTTTCTATGTACATATTATAAGAATCTAATAGTTGCACAAAACCAACATGTACATATATATATTTTCATAAACATACGGGATTAAAAGAGCTTTTGAACAAGAATAATAGCAGAGTAAGATTTTACTGAAATCCATCTGAGCTCTGCTACTGAGGATAGTATGTAAGCAGGGTGGGGAATGCAATGTTTTACTTCCGTGTTGATGAGAATGAACTGGAATCCAGATGCAACATAATTATTGTTATTGTCACAAGGTGACTAATTCTGTGTTAAAGCAGAGAAGGAAGTGGGAGGAGCAAAACATCAGGAATTATTAGTTACAGTACATACAATGAGTTCATTCTGCTTTTCCTGTAATTGTCAGTGGAGTTGTCTCAAATTTATTTATTTATTTATTTATTTATTTATTTATTTATTTACATTAATTTTTATTATGTAAAACACTTTTATGGGTAGGAACAAATGACTGTGATTAAAACATAATTGAAACCAGACAGCATTTACAACTGTTGGTGAAATTATACCTCTTTATTGCTCTTTCTTTGTGATTGAACAGATTAATATCCCTTTCTTAAGGTTCCAGTAGGAAAAAAACGAAAATAAACATCTGTGTTTTGCTGGGTATTTAATAGGACCAGAGTAAATCTCTTCCTCTTGTGCCTTACACAAATGAAAAAATAAGTATCAAGTAGATTTGACTTAATAAACCCTGTGTAGGATTAGGAATATAGACCTTGTTTCTGCTGTTGTATGTACTACAACTGTATTTCATCTGTGGAAATGCTGCTCAACTCCCCATCTGCTTGATATTTTTCTTTTCCTTTACAGTGCAGATGTGGTAGATACAGTGGTGCATTAAAAAAAAATAAAAATCATTCATTTAAAACTAATGGGTGTGTACATAAACATGTACATACATACCCATTAGGGGGAAAAAAAGGATTTTGTTTTGACCAAAGACAGGGAACCACCTGTTGCCAGAGATGGGAAGGAAGAAGAAAGTAGATAAGGTCATTCATCTACTGCATTTGGCATAAGGTATTCTTGGAAGTTTTTATCGGGGAGGCTCACATGTGGCTGAGACAGCATATCGTCACCTTTGTCTCATACAGAGAGGACTGGAAATAACAAGAAGCTAATGCTGGAAAACAGATCAAGAAGTGAAAACTGACTTCATGGGATATTAAACTACAGGAGCATTTTTGTCACCTTAATTCTTTTACTGATGCTATGATAGGTGCTGCCCATGTTACATAAACTGTGAGTCTGGACATACGCAGAGCTTGTGGGAAGGAGCGGCAAATACCAGACTTGCATTTCAGAGCTACAAATCAAAACAGGTAGTGACACACATCTTTATGATGACTGATTATTTTATCCTCACAGACACACAGCAGTAGCAGTAATTCCAGAATTTAGCTCTGTGATGTGCAAAAAAAGGATTATCTTCTTGTTTGCTTAGAGCTCACTATCTGATAATTTAATTTGATACTTCCTAATTTCTGAAATAAAAGAACAAATGTTTCCTTTTCAAGTTCTGACTTTATAGATACCTATCATTTTGACTTTGAGTTTTAAGTTATAGGATTCTAGTCCGTTTTCAGTCCATGAGTTCTGTAATTTTGAACATCCTTTAATTTAGTTTTCTGGTTCTACTAGATAATTTCTTTCAGAAGTAGCTGTAACTGAACTCATTATTCAGGGTGCAGGCACACCACAGACAAATAGTGGTTTAGTGGTGACTTCACTTTTGCACTGTATTCCCTTTCTAAGCACTTGTAACACTGTACTTGGGGTTTTTATCACTACAGGCCATGGGGAAATACAGATGCCTAAGGATTCAGTCTGGAATGAAATTCATGCTGCTTCCCAGCAGGGGGGTTGAACAGTGTCTCCTCTGTATGCTGGATTGTAAAGCAAGCCAGAGAAGCTGCCTTCATTGTACCTTGTGTTATTCCCATATTCTCACTAGACATCTTCTATTAGCTTGCGTTGGTTTTACGTGCAAGGATTTTGTAGTGGGACGGCTACAGGAGTGGCTTCTGTGAGAAATCATTGGAGTTTCCCCCTTGTCCAATAGAGTCAGTTCCAGCCATCTCCAAGACAGACCCGCTACTGCCCAAAGCTGAGCCCATCAGCAGTGTTGGTGGTGTCTCTGTGATAACATGTAAGAAAGTGTCAAAACACTGTGGAGCAACTGGGTCGAGTGAGAAAAATGTATAATAATCCTGCAGACAACCAGGGTCGGTGAAGGAGGGAGAGGAGGTGCTCCACACACCAGAGCAGAGGTTCCCCTGCAGCTCATGAGGAAGTCCATGGTGACGTGTGTTGAGGCTCTGTGGCCTATGGAGGACTCCACACCAGGACGGTCTGCTGGCAGAAACTCCCTGTGGTCCAGGGAGAGGTGACAGGAGCTGGATTTCTAACAGCATCCATGGCCGGAGGGGGACCCACACTGTAACGGTCTTTTCCTGAAGCACTGTTCCCCATGGAAAGGGCCCGTGCTGGAGCAGTTCTTAAATAACTGTAGCCCATGGGAATGACCTATGCTCGAGCAGTTTGTGAAGGACTGTATGCTGTGGGAGGGATCCCATGCTGGAGAAAAAAACCAGCATGAAGAGGAAGGTGTGTTGGTGTTCACTGACATAATTTTCTTCATAGTAGCTTGTACGGGCCTATGTTTTGGATTTGTGATGAAAACAGTGTTGATAACTGGAATGCTTTATTGCTGTGTAGTGCAATCCCCATTCCCCGTCCCCACTGTGCTGCTCAAGGGAGAGGAGGTAGAAGAGTAAAAACAAAGCAGTAAAGCTGAGCCTAGGAAATAGGGGAAGGGGTGGGAGATTGTTTTTCATTTTGTTTCTCACCATCCTGCTCAATTATAAATCAGCAATACCTTAAATTAACCTTCCCCCAGTCAGTTCTGTTTTGCCCCTGATGATAATTAGTAAGTGATCTGTCTGCCTTCACCTCAAGCCACATAATTTCTCACCTTATTTTCTCCCCCTGAGCCCTTGAAGAGGTGGAGTGGGAGAGTGGCTTAGTGGGTGTCTGGCAGCCTGCCAAGGTTAACCCACCACACTGACCCTGCTGGAAACAAAATACTGTCTTGGATGCTCATTTTCTGATCTCATATAAGCAGACTTGTTTGTTTTTTCCTTGAATATTCCGTAAGTAGGAAATGTGTCCAACTAAATCTCTGTCAACTGCTGACTTTTTCCTTTCTCACAAGTGTGAGTTTAATAGCTCTACTGGGAAGGTGGCTCCATTACTGTTATGCATATACACCTAAATAAATCTAAATGTTCCTGTCTGAAAGGACTGAACCTGAAATCTGAATCTCTGGTTAGTGACATATGGCTTTTTCATTTGAGGCAAGCTTGTGTGAAATTTGGCAAGTCTGAAACAAATTAATTATATTATTTCCTTTCCAAAAATGTGCCCAAACCCATTGGGTGTGTCATACAACAGTGCTTCACATAAAAAGGGATTAGTTTTTGATCATATTACCTTTATCTAGAAAAGGGTGAATTTTTATGTGTTACTTTGTGTACCAGCTAGTGAAGCTATCTTTTCAAGACACATAAAGGAAGTGACCACTGTTAATAACTTTCACTTCTTTCTTTTTATCTGCAGTCTCAAAGATCACTTCTTGTCCTCTCCAGCATGCCAGGATGGATGTGTGATCCAGAAAGGTTCTAAAAGCCTTGACCCAGTGCCTGTGAGAAGTTGTGCACAGGAGGAAAGGATGGGAGGGTGTCCTGGGGTGACTGGTTACCCAGAATGGGATTGTGAGTTGTGAGTGTTGCAAGTGAAATAGCATGTTCCCACCCTGCAGATACCATTTGCTTGGGTTTTTTTTGATCAAAGACTTAGGAGAAATACACAGTCCTTACAGAATACAGGGCCTATTGCTTTTTTGTGTTTCATTTAGAGGTCATATCCCAGTGATTCAGAAGGCTCTGCTTTTCATCATAGAAATCAGGATCTAAGATTCAGGAATAATTAAATGCAGGCTTCTCCTATTTCACATGCTTTTTAACTTTATAACTTGGGGTCAGTTTGGGTTTTAAGGAAAGAAGAATGGCTTTGTCTTCCACAGCTTCAAGTCATTTATTTCTGGTTTGGTTTTACTTTCTCCTTCTCTTCGTTTTAAATATCAAATACAATAGAAAAGGCTTTCATTTAGATGCTTTGTGCAATTTTTGACTTCAGGAAATAATAAATTTGTTTTATCCAAACTGTACAGCCTAAATAACAAATATATAACATTACATTCATAAGGTAGAATAAGAAAACTTAAATCTTACATTTTAAATCAGATTCTTAGTATAGTTAAGTAGGACTTCTTAACCTTTTCATTCTTAGAGCTTGAGACTACTAACAAATCTATTGCTTCCAAAAGCAGCCAAAGGAGATTTGGCCACAAGCTGTCAAAACAAGAAATTATCACAGCTAGAAGTATCTGCTTTCTTTGTGTATGTTTGTTGAGTAGATGGAGAACTAAAATGTTAGTGAAATAACTGCATTTTTCAAACTACTATTCAAATTATTATACACATAAAAACCTTTACTGTTTTGAGTGATGATTGGCAGAAAGTCATAGAAAGAAAATGCATGGCAGACTATTAGCATGTTCACTTCTCATTAAAGATGTAAAGGATAAAAAAATTCTAAAAATACAACCAGTAACATTTTACTTCTAAAACAATGAAATGCGGAAGAAAAGGCTTTTTCAATGGGAGAAGCTCTGAATAGAAGCTGGTAGAGCCTATTTAGAAGACTTTTGTGTGACTCCTATGCTGAACAAAATGTGGAATCTAAGCTGTTGTTAAATGCAGATAAAGGTCAGAGATCATGATCTCTGGAGACAATTCTTTGCAGTATTTCCAACTTCTTTTGTGTACAGGAGGCATGTGCAATGCGAGAAAGTAGACAAATCACTGCAAAATAAGGTTTTCTTGGCAACAGAGAGGAATTTACTGCGCCTTACAAAGACCAGCATACAGATGGATTTGAAATTCAGACACAGACAACTGTCGCAATCAAGAACTAAGAATAAGCATCTGTCTTGCGTCTGCTGGCTAGTAGGGCAAGGATATAATGTAACTTTTTTTCTAGGAAGTTGCCCCTTTGCCCCTGGAGTACTTTCATAGGAGTTCACACTTAAAATCTGTAAATTTAATTTTTAGTTATAAGCATCTACAGAACCTGTAGTTCATACATATTAACATAACATGTCACGCTCTGTGATCTGGAGTATCCCTTCGCCAGTTCAGATCCGCTGTCCTGGACATGCTCCTCCCCAGCTTCTTGTGTACCTCCCTGATGGCAGAGCACATGAAACGGAAAAGTCCTTGACTTAGGATGGGCACTGCTGAGCAACAACCAAAAGCATCACAACATCAATATTATTCTCATACTGAAACCAAAACACAGCACTCACTGGGCCAGCTACGATGAAGAAAATTAACACTGTCCAGGTTAAACCAGGACACCTGTGCAGACACTGACATCTCTTCAGATTCCAGTGAAAACTAATATTGTATATAATATCTGCTAGTAGTGTGATTACTGATCTCTTAGAAGTGGTTCTGCAGACTTTACTCAGGTAAATAAGCTTTGAGGATGTAAATTTATACTTAGAAACATTACTGACATCCTCTGTAAGACAGCCTGTGACATTCTTTCTTAGCTCTCTATACTGATTATCAAGCAACAGCCCTGAGATCCTGCAGGGCTTATGGATCTTCTCACAAACCATAATGGTTAGCATACTCATAAATCTTTGTAAAACAAGGTATTGAAAGAAGCAAAAAATAAAATTGACATGAAGATACTGGCTGCACCAGCACTGGGCTCCCAAGTTTGCAATAGGAACTTGGGCTTGGACACCAATGACACATATTAAAATGCATGTTTTATAATTTATCGAGAACATGCTGTTTTCTCTGGAAACAATTTGGGGATATCTGTTTTCACTGGTTTGGAAATGTAGCTTTGTTTTTACTCATTGATTACCTTGAGATATGCCACTCTTCTGAACTAACTACAGTAATTTTTTTACTTTGTAAATGCTAAGTGTCACCCTGAAAACTCAGCTTTTCAATCTTGTTGACATGATTTCTAAGAACTTTCCCAAGACAGTGACTGTAAACATAGATAAGTATACATTCTTTTCTGATACACGTCTTTTGATGGACGTCTCGCATGACCAGTGTGATTGGAAAGGTGGTAACCTAACTATCTGATCCCTGGTCATTGCCAAAAATCTATAAATACTGAAGCTGTAAGAATAAAACCAGGCTTTTCCCTTTCATATGAGAGCTGTGTCTGTGTGAGTCATTCCATGTCCTAAAGCAACACTAAGAAGTCTACAGTCAGGTTGCTTGTATAATGTATGCTGCATTTCTTGCACCCAGTCAGACCCGTGCAAAACTCAAAAGCAATTTAATTTTTTTATTTAAATGTACGTAGTCCTAATGCTTTTGTATAAATGCACCAAGTCTTAGTTCTAATTAATAACCATATAATTTACTCATGACATACAAAAAGAATGGATAGACATTTTAAAACAAGGATATTGCACTCAGCTAAAAGGTTTCAATTAAAATTTACTATTTTGGTTGGAAAAAACCTACAACAATCATCTAGTACAGCTGCCTGACTTCTCTAGGACTGACCAAAAGTTGAAGTTTTTTATTAAGGTCACTGCCTGAATGTCTCTTCAATACTTGGGACATCAACTCCCTCTCCAGGAGACCTGTTCCAGCATATGACCACCCTCCTGGTAAAGAAATGTTCCCTCATGTCTAGTCTGAACCTCTTCTGGCACAGCTTTGAACTATTCCCATACTTCCTGTCCCTGGATCTTAGGGAGAAGAACGTAGCACTTGCCTCTCCATGTCCACTGCTCAGGGACTGGTAAAAAGCCCAGAGGTCTCCCCTCAGTTGCCTTCTCTCCTAACCAGACAGGCCCAGAGCCCTCAGCTGCTCCTTCCTGGACATGCCTTTCAGCCCCTCACCAGCTTGGCTGTCTTCTCCAGCGGCATCCGAGGACCTTCCTGTCATTCTCCAGCGCTGGGGCCCAGTGCTGCACGAGTCTCATGGTGAGGCCACACGGATGCTGAGCACAGAGGGACCATCTCCCTTTGTGAACATCTGGCTCCTGCTGAGCTGCTGCCGACCAGCACCCCTGGGCTGGGAATTTTAAGCATAAGTCATTGATGCGCCTGAACAAGAAGTAAATGAAGAAAACGAATGCAAATTGTCAGAAGCTCAGGAAACAGATCATTTAGGCTAAACACAGGGCTGCCAGATCATTCTTAAATAACTGGATCTGTAAGAGGAATTTGCTATGTAATACAAGAACCTCATCTCTTTCTGGTCAATTGATCCTTGCCTAGGAGATGTAAAAATCAATTTCAGCCTCCTTCTAGGAAAACTCTCCCTGTCTTTCATGAAACGTCCTTACATTACACTATTGGCTAGACTGTGGATATGAGAAAATAAGGAGGGTGGATCCTGTATTGCAAGCTGTTACCTAGATAAAGGTTAAAAATAATTCAATATTCACAAACCCAGGAAATAGAATTATTTCTTTTAAAGCATCATTGCCTTTGCTACTAATAACCAGACATATTAATGCATGGAAAATTAGTTTGTTTTCACAGAAACAAATTATTCTTCTGGATGAAAAGGTAATTTTTACATACAGATTTTCACATCCAAGACATTTAAAAATTAAGGATCTATTTGGAATGTTAATGAGCATAAATGAAGGCCTCATCCAAAATCCAGATAGTAAAATTGTTTGAAATCACACTTTTCTTTTGATGATCTATTATATTTTCTCCCTAAGACATATAGTTTTTTGTTGAACATATCTCTCTTGCCTAATTGATGCTTCCTATATGATCCATTGTATTTTAGCCACTGTCTTCATAATACTTTCTTTCATACTATCTGTAGCACGAAGCACTCATAATGACCCATTGGATATTTTTGAGATAACTGCTGCTCTGATATAGAAGGAAAATCAAAGATGGTCTTAAACCCCAGTATCAGGCAAAGTAGTGAGGAAACAGCACAGAAGACAATGATGTATTTCTCCATTGGATGGACGGTGGTCTCAGCAAAAGGCCATCATGTATTTAAAGGCTGAATTCTAATCCTTAGGCACAGGAGACCAACGTAAAGATTGTTGAGACGCAAGTGCGTAATGGTTCGATGATCCTTGCGGGTCGCTTCCAACTCAGAATATTCTGTGATTCTGTGATATGGTGCAAGACTCGGGATATGCTCAGGGGCAATTCTCAGCTGAACCTCGGCAATCACCCGCTGGTGCCTGTCCCCCTGCAGGGCGCGGGCCCACATGTCGCAGTTATAAAATAGTTTGACTCTTCAGAATGAAAATTGCTAAATATCTTAAAAATATCTACTGCTTTAATAGAAATCCTGAAAAGCCTGGTTAAATAAAATGCATTTAACCTTTACCTGAATTTTCAAGCCTAAAAAGAAGAAGAATTTAGCCAGAACCAAATACAGAGCCAACTCCACAACTCGATGAAATGGCGAGTTTCAGACCAGCAGGTGGGGCTGGAAACAATCCTGTGGTGGTGTCATTTATCAGTTAACCACTGAAACTACACACTGCCAAGATGTCATGTACAACAGCTAAAAAAAGCAATAGTACACCAATAAAACAGAAAAAAGGCTTTCACAGTATTTTATTTACTTTAAAATACCCATGTGTAGGTAGAAATAGGTTTCTGAAACATATTTCAGGCTCAATTCCTCTATTGTGTAATCCCATAACATCCTGTGGGTTTTTTCCCCTTTTTCTATCTCAGTACCCATTTTCCTCACGGATGCAGCATGATTTCTTTTCCCCTTGTTGTAACAGTTTATTAGCACCACCTGACACAGTAGTTGAAATCAGAATTGGACACCTTGGGCTGCAGTAACAACTAATTTTGATGTATCCCATGACACTATTTCTCCATTCTCTTGTGAGGAAAGCTGTTCACAGGAGTCGATTTTGCTCTGGAAAGCTAAACATTGAAGCAATGCCATAAATGAATTATTATTGAGTGCAAAAAAAGAGGTTCACATATTTTTTATAGAATTTAAAAGTTTAATAGAAAGACAATTAGGAGATAAAAATAAAATAAAGTATACAGATATGGCTGGGTGTCTCTGCATTCACTCAAGAGAGCACATCTTACTAACAAAGGATTATCCCTTAAG
Source organism: Parus major (assembly GCF_001522545.3). Lineage (NCBI taxonomy): Eukaryota > Metazoa > Chordata > Aves > Passeriformes > Paridae > Parus > Parus major. The sequence continues at coordinate 37,603,198 of NC_031776.1, read as the reverse complement.
AATTCTACTACATATTCATAAATTCTCATACATGATTCAAACAGTCTTCTTAAGTTTTGGATGTTTGTTTAGTTTTTGACTCTCCCTCTCTTCAATAAATCAATCTTCTTGGCTCCACCGAGTTTTACATTCCCCGATAAAAGAAATGCAATAAATTCCTCCCCTGGAGCTCTGGTCACTGCTGTCCTCATCTGGACAAGATAATCTAAGAACTGAGTGGGGCGGTGGTTCTCTAACTATCTTTTTCAGTCTTTGGGTTATACAAACAAAAGTAGTTTTTGTTTTAATACTGTGCCATAGCTCAACATATATGTATATTATGCTACTATTTCTAAGTTTCATCAATAACAGAAATAGAAGGAACTATATTAATATAACAAAGTTTTCTAACCTTATGCATATAACATTCATTTTAATATTTGCGAAAAGCCAACAATATAATACGCATCTATAACACTGATTAACTGATTCCCAGTGATATGCAAAGACAGGCAAGACCACACTGCAACACCAACTTTATTACCCCAATCCTAATACTCTCAAACTGTTTTTAAATACCCTTTGAGAAATCATTTTGTTGCAAGCCATTATGCCGCTTTATTGTGTAATTTGTGCACACTTTTTGGTAGTTATATGAGAAGGACAAGGTCACTTATTGCATCACTGAAACAGTTGGGTGTATATACTCAGGAGAAGTTAACCTCTGATTTTTGAAAATATACATGGCATCTGCATCTTCTAGCAATTTTACTACTTTTCTTTGTATCCCTTGCTAATAAGGCTCATATCCATGTACATGAATGTAATTTCACCAGATTGAAAAACACCAGATTTGCCTTGTTTATATGTCATTATCAATGTTAAAGATTATTTTCATAAAATATTAGAGACTTTCTATTCAGTTACAGTCATAAAGGCTGATGTCACTTTATGCCTTCTGAGTCTCAATCAATTAAGAACTGGTCAGCTTTAAAATCAGTCATGGACTTTTTAACTGTCTTCTGCTTCTTCTTCAAGATAATCTTTCTTCTAATCTCAGACTATAGCAAGAATTTAGCATTTTGCTGTACAAGTAATATTGTCTTGAATTTAAATAATGTAAATTCAGTAAGAAAAATATTTACATTTGAGGAAAAGTGGGTTGAATTATGAATTACTGCTTATCTGTGAAGTTAAAATCCTGGATTTTGACTCTAGCTGTGAAGAGCAAAATAAAGGTATCACAAAAGTAAGTGTATATCTTACATTTTATCTTACATTATAATATCTTACAATATCTTACATTTTAATAACATAGCTCAGCTTGCTTCTATTTAGTCTGCAGAATTAAAATTTTTTACACTAATATGTTTAGATTCCTGTGATTACACTTTGCACAATTAAATTTAGAATGTGTTTTGTTTGGAAGGTGTCATACATATAGCTTCTGTGTTATTGTCACTTCATGAAATAAAAACCAAATATAGTAAAAAATACTCGTCATTTCTCATAATTTAAGGCACATTCATGGCATTAGTTAAATAATTTAGTATCTTATCTATCAAAACTATAGGTTCTTTTGTAGCTTTAGGGTAGCTTGTTTAACTATATCCTAGACCAACTATTTAGTATACTTTTTGACTACTTTTGCCAAATAAATGCTTCTTTCCACTGCTACTTTATAATGAGGAAAAGGAGTATCCTGTTAGAGCCAACAAATCAAGACTCAGGAGAAACCATCAGAATTGTCAAAGTAAAAAAGAATAAACATGAGAAATTTGTGTCTTTATCACATGGAAACAAAGGTAATGGTGGAAAGCACAGGAATAATGCAAAAAAATGGAGAAGAGTCTCATTATTTTGAGGAAATTACCTCCATTTGTACTAAAAATATTGCATAAAAAATTATATCTATCTCAGCATCTTGTCAAATGATCTGCAACAAAAAATAGTAATACGTACACATTTTTGGAGGAGTGTGCAGTTGTCTGCACGCATCCATTAAGGACAGCAAAGCAGGCAGTACCATGGTGCTGGGAAACATGCAAATGCCAGGAGTTGGCAGTCTTCTTACCAATTACCTACTTAAAATTAAACCTTTCAGAAACTACTTATGGAGCGTGGCAATTGTTTCCTTTGTCTAGACGATTGCTAAAAGAGTTTTACAACTGAGTCTTGTATAAAGTCAATCTGCTTAGTTTAAAGTAGTAAGCATGTCTGTTAGTTTGAGTGCATTGCGATAAAGAACACCTTGATGAGCTTCTGCTCCTGCCAAGGAAATTAACTTCAAGTGAAGATCAGAATAAATATTTTTAAAATTACTTGAAACAAATTCTTGTAAGATATTCCTTTTCATAGTCCTAAGAAATTTTTTCCCCCACAACAAGCCTCTGTTTATATTGGGAACGATCTTTTGCAGATATCAGAAACTCATAGCTCTCTAAAATGTGTGGTTTTGCATGCCTTCTTCCTTTGTCCGTGCAGCCTCCTTCTGCCTTTCCAGTAAGGTTTGCTTGCAACCTCTTCTTCTATTCCTGGTTGTCACCTTTTTTTTTTTTTTTAAACTTGAAAAAAACAAGAATCATTACGCAAGCCATTCATCAATTACTATTTCTTTCACACTTACATGTCTAATTTTAACAATTAGCATACATAAATTCCAGTGTTTTGTTACAGACTTCTTGTAAAATCCTAGCAGTGGGTGTGCCCATCTCTGATGGCCAAGACAGACTTTGATGGAGGCATGTTCTGAAAGGGGGCAACTGTTTATCTCTGCTTACCCTGTATCTGGAGGCCCTGACCCCTGCAGAGGCGACAGTACTTGCACCAGCATGGTTGAGAGACATAATTCAATTGTGCATTCCCAAGGAAATGAGGCTCATACAAATGCCCTGCCAGTCACACTGTTTACTGTCTTGAACAATTCAACCTGTTTTGGAAGATGGATAGAAATCTGTGTTCCTGCAGGTTTCCTGAAAATCAGTGACTGCGCAAATGTAAATGCCAAAATAATAGTAGTCATTTGAGTGATAAAGCCAGGGTGTGTCCGAGTGGAGACTACTAGATCTTGAGCCTGAACAGACAGAAAGATAAGTTGCTTGTTGCAACAGAGATGCTATCTGGAGATCCTGAGTGAGCCGTAAAAACAAACAGCAAGAAAACTTGTTGGAGGTCTTGTTTGGTGACTGTATCTTTCCAGGTGTGAAGGACAGTAATAAGAATTAATACCTTGAGTGAAGAAAAGAATGCAGGATGTGTATGCTGTATATTCTGGTTGTAACAAACCTCCTGACCAGCCAGCTCTCATACATTTACATTAGCATAACATGTTGTTTCCAGTCCTGGAAAGGATAGCAAAGGGATCATGGGATAAACAGGACCACTGTGATAAAAGTGGAGTCAAAGGACAAAGCCCCATGGAAATAATGCCTTCCTGATTGTTCTTTTCACTGAAAACTTGTATTTTGTGCAAGCATAAATATTCAGATTTCTTTTAATGATATCAATAAACACCAATTAAAATAGCTCTTCGGCTAGTGGAACTAGCAAAGCCTAGGTTCTTGCACCAACCCAGAAGGCCGCATTACAGCTTTTGCTGTAGTTAACAGAAGTTTAATAGGAGATAGGACATAGACTCAATGCATGGGTTATTACATAGTTTTTAGACTAAAATATCTAATTTTTAAAATTCAATTTCCTTCAACAAGTTGGATTTTATTAAATAAGAACTAAGCTTATGAAAGACCAAATGTTTAATTTACAGACACAAAAATACTCCTGAAATAAGTTGTCACAATATTGTCACAGTACAGCTGGCCTGGACTGGACAAGGTAAATTTGACCATAAACACAAATGCAATTTGGCTAGCCTAGTTCATGCCAGAACAAGTCTCCAGATAAGTTACAGGGGACCCTCAGCCATCCCCATTCAAAAGCACACCACTGGGCAGAGATCTGGGCAGAGAGATCCCAGCCAATGAGCTATCTAAGCCCAGGAGTTTTGAATTTGATATATAAGTAAGTTCCAAACAATAAATGAGGTTGTTTCATCTGATAAGCAAGAGGACATGAGTTGTGGATTTCTGTCTACCCACCCATGACCGTCATGTAGCAATCAGTGACAAAATAGATTCACTACCTTTTCACAGAAAGAGGACTGAGAGAAAATATTTTTTATTTAATTTGCCAAGCTTACAAAGCAACAGTAATGAAAATTACCTTTGGACTGAGATGCATAAGTAAAATCATTCTGCCAAAAATGCCAGCACTCTGAGAACAGGAGTCTTCAATGAAACAAACACCTATCTAGTCATGGGTCTCAAACTGCTGCTCTGTAATTGTAGCAATGTCAATAAAGATCAGATTACAAGGAGATATTTTAAATAAATCTTCATGTGTTTGTTATTGCATTGACTTTTAATCAAGTGTTCTGTTGGAAAGCACCTGAAGTCAAAATACAAAGCCAGATTATCGTAGTTGCTTGTGTGTGCAAAATAAAGAAGGACATCAAGCTTCTACTTCTTTTATGGTAGTAACATACACACTATTAAGGCCCATGAGGAATTTATCAATTCAGAGACAAGAAGGAGGCTCTAAGTCATGATTTTTTTACATGTGAAAATTAATCTGGAACAGATTAATTAAAGCAGACATAATTTAAACCAATTCTTTATAATATGGTCATTAGGCCATATATGAGACCATGTTATGTGACAGTTGATTCTGGAATAAGTAGTCCTGATTTGACATGCTAGTTTATATGTATTAGGAATGATTTTATCAGTTTTCATATGTGCCATATTAAAGTATGTATTTGCCAACTTTGCTTGACTATTTTGGATGCTCAGGTTAAGCACCTGTGGTGAAGATCTTTGCTAGAAAACAGCTCTAAATTTCTGTGAATGGAAGTTGGAAAATACCCTATAATTTTAGAAAATAGGTGGTCAAACTGCATATTTAGGCAATAAAGATTAATTACTGAACATTCAGTTTAATAAAAAACAATTCATGTCAGAGTTTGAGACAGAAAGCCTGCTTTCCTATGTGCTTTTCATTTTCCTTAAATTAAAAGACCAACAACTCAGCATTTCATTCAGTCTGTGGTCCAACTTCTGCAGGAAGTGGCTCAGGAATTGAATAGACAACTGTCTCCTTTGTCTACTTTCCTAATACCCCACCAAACTACACTAGAATAATAAACTCCTGAGAGGCCAAACCAATGTCACACATGAGTTTTAGTCCTGTTTATTCTTAGCTCAGGGAGCTTGTCTGTGCAGTTCTTGAAAATGTTTTTTTGTTATAATAGTAAAATGTAAGGCACATAAATTAGTACAGGATTATTTCTATAACATGTTAATTTTCAGTCCTTAGGCCTGCTCAGCTTCATGGATGACTAACATTTAATTAGCCATCAGCTTTGTAGTTGCTTCCAGAAAGATGAATCTAAGATTTTTGTCCATTCTGTTTTCTGAAAAATTTAAACCGATAGAATACAAATCAAAGTTGTCAATTTTCCTTGCTCCCCTCCAAAAGTCTGTTCTTTCTTCCTTGTTTGATAGCTGCTGCCCAGAATTTAGGAAGCCAGATGCCTCTTTCTTGGCTATCCAAATCTCTACTGCCCTAGAGTGTTATTAGACATACGCATCTATATAGTAGTTGTCTTTTTTGATGAAGCTCTTGTGCATAGAAGCAACATCAGTACTGTCCTCTGGTGTGGATTTTCAAACATTCACAAAAGAGGGATATCTGGAATTTTGAGTGGCTGCACTTACTATTCTGCATACATCTTAATATTCATAGGAATGAGATGATCTTTCACTCAGACCACTCCATAATTCCATATAACTGAAACTACAGAATGTGATGGCAGTTCAAACAGATCAGATTAAAGGGGAGCTCATGAACACCTATTCATGTCCATGCACATTAAGAACATATGGGCAGGTGTGGAAGATTTGATTTCCAGGTCTGACTGCATCAAGCCAAACTTTCAAGACCTAAGCTGTTTAGTGCACCAGCTGTGCTGGGCTTCCAACTCAGTCCTAGCTGGAACACAGCTTGGACTTGAGAAGAAAAAGTCTTATTTCTCAACTTGCTCAAATTGTGTAAGAGGCTCCTCCCACCCCCGCCAACTTATTTTGGTTCCATATATTTCAGTGCACATAGAAGCCAGCCAAGAAATCTATAGATGCTGGTGACCACAAGAGAGGCAATTATAGTTAGTCTCAGACAACCCTAAGTAACTTAATAGCTAACACCAAATACCTCTGGTGTGCTTACAGAACTCACCCTTTTATGAAAGGATCTAGTATCAGTCAATAAAATTAATACTATTCCAGCAGAAGGAGGGCAAAGAAATCAAAACTCAGATTGCTTTTGTCAATTTGTTTGGCTTGCGACAAATTGGTGGAAGTTAGGGTGGCTCAGAAAATGGAACTGATATATTTGACGGTGGGGAAGATAAAACCCCCTTATTTTTAGCTGAACTCCTTCACAGAGTGAATGGAAAAATATTAGTAAAGAATAATGCATAGCTAAAGGTCCAACAGCAGAAGTATATATTTTTGTAGTTTCTATGACAAAAAATTAATGCTTGGTAAGAATGGGTTCACAAGTTCATTGAACCCTTAGTAAACACCTCTTCTTAATAAATGTCCATGAAGGAAAAGACAGACTATTGAAGACTTGCTGAATGATAGGTTTAAAATATAACTACGGGAATTCTTTGCTAGCAGTTTCCTTGACATCATCTAGATCTCTCTGCTGAAGAACTATAATGATACTATTTAGTTACCTCTTCAAGTTTTTGGAGACTTACCTTGATCTTCCCTCTTGCCATCATCAGCATCAGAATTGCGAGCATCAGCATGAGAATTCGTCTCTGCCTTCTACATACACAGAAGTGTTTCAGGTTAAACTGCAGTGCAAAATTGCCTGTTGTTGGCAATTTGTTCCTACTCTTAAACAATGTTCAGTGCTGGACAATCTTGTTGAACTGCTTCTACCAGCACTGATTTTTGAGAGCAGATTGTACATCAAGTAGAGATCAAGCCTTTTTAATAATGCTTTGCCATTACTCCAGCTTTTTCATAGCACTTTCACAAAACACAGCCTTTTAAGAAGCAAGTACACCTATTTGCTTTCTTTGAAGAAGAAGCATCCTTGCCAGTGAAGTAGATGAGAAAATTTAACTGTGCAATGAACCGCTCCAGTTGAGCGCGAGGTCACCTCCAGTCAAACTTGTATGAGCAAAACGCAACTTAAAGCAGAGATATTGTTTAATAACCAAGATGGAACTTGGACTTAAGTGCTCCAGTTACTCTGCAGCTAGTCTGGCAGAGGGAGCACAAACTCCAAAAGGCTCAGTCTGAAGTCACCTGTCCAAGCTCCCTTGCTGTGCAACTGGGCTGTGAGGCCACGGCTGCCCTGGTAGCCGGGTCCCAGGGCAGTCCATTTCTGCTCACCTGCAGGCCGGGCCCCAGTGCAGGTCATCACTGCAAGCCATCGTCTGCAAGCTTCCCTCACTGAGCCGGTGCGGGCCGCGGCGGCCCGAGGGAGTGCGGAACAGCGCCGGGGGGCCGAGGCGCTGGGCCGCCTCTGGGTCCCCTCACGGCGCCAGGCGGGGACGCTCCCGGCGTACCGGCCCTCAGAGCCGGGAGCGCGAGCTGACAGTGCGCGGAGCGGAGCCGGCCCGGGCTCGCGGGCCATGGCGGCTCGGAGCCCTCAGGGGCGGGGCTTCTCTGAGGTGAAACACCGCCAACGCCCGGGCGGCTCCAACGTGTGCACCGGCTTCAACAGATGGAAATTGCAGCCACAGCCGAGTGTGGGCCAAGGACCATTAATATGGTAAAGCCAGAAAAAAGATGCTGGGTCTTGTCATTAACTCTAGAGGTATTCCACTATTTGCCCTTTAAATTTTTTTATTTTTTAATTTTGTTTTTTTTATCATCTGTTTAAAGCTTTTCCTAAACTGCTGAAGTACTAGAGAAAATGAGATTGAATTAAGTACATATAGCCTGCTAAAAATACTGGGAAAAGCGTAGAGATTATTTTTAACTCTTGCACTTCACAAACATACACATCTTTTATGAGATGCATAAAATGCAGCTGTATTTATATCTGCTGAGTATGAGTTAATGTAGACATTCAAGACTAGACACTTGGAATGTTTTGGGCTTCTTTTTTTATTTTTCTGTTTATGTTAAAACATAATGACACAAGAAGCATCAAAGCAATCTATCTATTTCTGTGATCAAAAAACCTGAATTTTTAGCTGCTAAAATTTGGAATGACATGCTTAATTTGAGACTACTACCTACTATAGTCATAAAAAATTCAAACATGATACACCTTTCCCATTTATGATAATTCTTATGAGGTTTCACAGAAGCACAAATTAGTCGTTTTACCACACCAGGAAGTGATTAAGGTAAAGCTTTGTCATAGAGATCTCTGTAGCAGATAGCAATAAATTTATGCATTTTTAACTTTCAGTAAAGGAAGTTAATATAATCTGGAGGGAGAGAAGGGAAAAGGTACACAGGAAAGGCCAAGACTGTGGAATTTTTGTGTTATTAATACACATATGCCAACTTTCTACTGTTCTATTTACATTAAGTAGCTTCTTGTTACTTTTTTTTTTCCCCCTAAGATATCCCCAAATATATAACAATAAATGTAGGGTATTTAGAATTTTCAATAGTATGGAAAAGGTCCTTTTCATGCTTGCTTTTCTGCAAAGAAATGTTACTTATTTACGTACAAAACAGTATAAAATTTCCATACTACATGTTGCAGCCTTTTCAGAAACACTTTTAAAAAATATCCAGGCTCTGATCATTGCAATAATAATCTCTAGATCCGTAGTTCAGCTCTCTGTAGTCCTGAAAGCCCTGAAAGAAGCCTGTTGTGACATGCGTGAGTTCTGAGATAGTGCAAGTAAATGTGACATCAAACGGATGATGCAGAAAATGTGCTGAGATTAAGAAATAACGGATTAGCAAGAGATTCTGAAGACATGGCAATAGGATAGACATTTTTTTTTTATTGGCAACAGTATTGCACTCAGGAATATTATTTCTGAACTCTCTGACAAATTGGATTATTATACATTCCTAGAAAACTATCAGTTTGTAGAATGTGTACATCTTTATCAACATATACAACTAGTCTTGGTACAAAACTATTTCTAAGAAGCTTTTTTTAATATTTAGAAGGTGGAACTTCACAGGATTTGGAATGACAAGCTTATGATTTCAGCTATCTCAATCTATCTCAAGCCATCTCAGTCTATCTCAATCTTTGTCTATAAAAAGGATTATAATCATTAGTATTTTTCAAGAGTTTGTAAGGCAATGAAGAAAGAGCAAGTGAATGTAAGGGCCTTTGTATATTGTACTTTTCAATATACCCCTCATCTAGAATAGCATTTATGGTGTTGCGAGGGGGAAATGAAATCTACTAATGGGTTGATCCTGTTACACTGAGGACATTCTTAGACATTAGACCTGCATCCTCTGTATTTCCTTCAGTTTGTGGTATTGTTGTGAGAGTCATTATCTCAACAGCTAAAGAGAAGTGTCAATGCATTTATCCTCCAGCTTAGCTTTTCTGCAGTCGTCCTTGCTCTGTTTCACGTATTTTCTGGTTTATGGATGCATTACCAAAGTCTTAAAATACGGAAATGCGTTTATATCTTTAGCAACATGGCAAGCACAGTAAGGATAGACTAAGAGAAGAGCTAGAAGCTGAAGAATCTGAAATGTGTAAGCAAAGCCAGGTTCTGCCTGGAAACTAGGTTTTGCAGGCATGAGAGACCTTAATTAAATAAAACTTGAACTGCATGTATCTCAATAAAAAAAAGAAAAAGCAAAAGCCAGAAAGCAAACCACCTAACCAACCAAAAAAATCTTTGTTCCGTCACAGTATCGGTATTCTGCGCTATTCTGTTTTGATACATAAAAATCAGCAAGACAATATGCATAAATTTGATGTAGCTTTACAGGTGGCCAACGGGATGGTGTTTTATGGATAAAATTATTAAAAGTACACTAAAAGCAACATTATTAATAGCCCAAGTGCAACTTGGAAATGTATATACTGACAAAATAATTTGCCACAGCTGTTTTTGGTGCATATAGCACTATATATGCAGTAGTAATATGCTGTATTTTAAATTAAGTTCAGTGAGAATTAACTAAGACTGTGCTGAAATTTTTTGCAAGAGTTCTTAATCCTTCTGACCTGGCCAGGTTCCAAGTTGGCTAATCACATAAGATTATTTCCTGTTTTAATATAGTTTAATAAGAGATGCCATCACTTCCGGTTCTAAACTATTGTGTAGTCTTGTCTCTTGTCTGCTATGTAACAGCTGTTGTGTTTCACTCTGAAAAAGCTTCGTTTCACTTGTGGATACAATTACTACAGATCTACACTACACTTGGAGGTGGGCCTTTTCCATGCTTGTGGTTAAAGAAGCAACAGGGGAAAAAAAAACCCACACTACATCCTTTGATCAGAGAAAACTAACCATGGTTTTGGTCCAGAAGAAAAGAGAGCTTTGTAGGCATAAGAAAATGAACCAAGTTATTATGTAAGGTATTTTGTAGACTTATATCGGGGAGGGAAAATGCCAAATATGCCTAAATAGCAAAAAGCATTCATTTTTTGAAAGAAGATAAAAATTAATTGAATTTGCAAGTTAGTATTTCCTTGCTTTAGTTCTTCTAAAACACCTAATGAAAAAATGATACAAAAGTAATCCCTGATTCTTTTGTTTTTATGTATGTCTTTTAGCCACTTTAATTTGCAAAGATTTTGATAGAACAATGTGAGCTGTCATGGTAATCAAAGATTTTCAGTACCTTATTTGCTAGCATTTCTATTGATGAGGTAGGTGCTTTTCCAATCAAACAGAAAAATGTAAGTAAAGTCTTTTCTAATGTAGAGGTAATTTATTGCCTGACTGTAACATTTAAAATTACCTTGTTTTTATTTCATTCTAAGGGTAAATATAGCATCCTGGATCTATGTCCCAAACAACTTGCAGTTGAAAGCAGCCTTGTACTTAAAATCCAACGCTGGTTCTGAGTACAAGACAGAGCCAGATATTTTAACTGTAAAATTTAACAGGAGTATTAGTACAGAAGGGACCTAGTGAAGAACATTTTTTTATTTCTCTACTTTCAAAGGGTTAATATTTTAATTGTTTAGATTGAACCGTCTTTTCTCACTTTTAGAGATTTAATTGGTTAATAAAAAGACTATTTTTGATCATAGACATGAAGGAGATGATGGAGGAGCTATGGGAGGCAAGGCTGGGAATGAGGTACTGCTGAAATGGGACTGGCAGAACAAATCATAGATTTCTCTATCTTTTCAGATGAGTAGAAATATCCTTTAACAATTTATGAGTGAAGTAATGCATAGCTTCTTTCACTTCTCTCACAGTGAGATGTGTTGTAAGAAGAGTGTATTTCTATGAAGTGTATTTGGTAAGTTGTCTGTAACACAGGCTGATGCAGAAACTCCTTAGGGAAGATTTATAGGCTTTTATAGAACATGTGAAGTCTAGATTCTTGCATTCTAGTTTCTTTCCCATTCTTCAGAAGTTCTTAATTTGGTTCTTCAAATCTGTGTTTTCTGCAAGCCAGTTATGCCTGCTCTGCAGATGAATTTAATTCAGCACCTTTGCAAAACTTTAAAACAAAATTTGCCTATGTACCAATTTTCAACAATTACACATCATTTCCTTATGAAAGCAACTTAGTGGTGAACATATTTATCCAGTTGCAAAACTATTACATTAGTTTTATAATTTTTAGAAACTTATGTTTTTAAAGATTCCTTGGCCTTTTGTACCTTGATCCTCATTCATTGTAGTGAAGTAGATACTCATTTGACCACTCCAGAATGGCATAATAAAACCACGTGTGTAAGAGCATAAAGCCAGGAGCACTTACACATGTTAAATTGTATAAACAGCTGTCAGAGTGGTAGCATAATCTCTGCAAATGCTGACAAATATCTGTGATGACAATAAACCTCCCAAACACAGAGCAAATTCAGCAAAAAGGCTTTGTAATATTTTTGATTGTAATGTTTTAAAAAAGAGATTGCACATCACGAATGAATGATATAGTCAGGCTTTTATTTAAAAAAACCCAAGCTTTTAATTATTTTTATTAATAGTATTCATTAAATGCTTACTATTTCAACTCTTCATCAGGGGATGGACTAGCCCTACTAGCCTTGTAAAAATTTTGTTATTTTTGATCGATGGTAACTTTCTGCTAGTCCTTACAGTGTGGCGAATCTGTTTTAATACATTTTATGATAATAAAACACATGCTTCACAAACAGTGCACAGAACACCTGTTAACAGAAGTATATAATATAGTTTCTAGTCCCTAGTGAATACTGCATAGCCTTTTAAAATACTTACAAAGACTTTTTGTTTGTTTAGGTGCATAAGAAGCTCTGTCAAGAACAGAGTTTGGAAATGTTGTGTGTCAGTTTTAACTTTAATGTAGCCTCACACACAGCTGGATTGCTACAAATGAAGGGCTGTAAACCTGTGCTGCTAGCCAGTGAGTAGAGGTGCAGAAGAGACAAACCTCTTCAACTGTCTGTGCCTCTGGAGAGATCATTACAGTGAGCTCTACCTCTGCAGTCCCACAGGAATTTTGGATTTGACCTTCTGGACATGTATGTATGGTATGTAAATGGCCCTTGTGACATCAGTGTAATTATTCAAACGTGAGGTTACATGTCTGTAAATATGGTGCTTATTTTGTTCTTTTTTCTCCCGATTCAGCAGTTAAGATTATGAATGCATTGGTGCATGCAGCTACTTAAAAAAAAAATAATGATAGGGTCAAAAAGCATAGCAGAAAATACTAAGGGAACAACAAAACTCTGGCTTGTTGTATCTTTTTAATGGTATTTACGCTGGAAGCCTGAAAAGAATGCAAAGGTTAACTATATTTGTAATTAATTCATCATGAAAAGGAAGCAAAAGAAAAAATTATCCTATTTTTATAGTATATGTGCTGCAGTTTGAATTTGCATTTTTTAAAATTGAGAATTTCAGCTTTCATACTGCCTGAGGGAGAACAGCCAAATTTGAAAGCTAGGGACGTTTCTGATGTAGTAGTTAATCACTTTAAATGCATCAGTAATGTCCATTAACAACAGCTTCTGTTGAATGAGCATATTAAAACAAAGGAATTGTAATACATTGCTAAAACCTTAGTAAGTTTTGTAGTAGTAAAACTGATTTGTTTGTGACTAGTGGAAAAACTGGAACTTTTAAAACATACTTTGGTGTAGAGTATAAAATACTATATAGCTACCTAAGACTGTATTAAATAGTTGACCAAAAGCCAAATTAATATTCAGTACAATTGAAAGATATTCTTCATATTTTGATGACAAATATAATCCAGTGGTGTAAATTTGGATAGTTGACTGAACTTTGTGAAGAGAAGTATGTGTTTGGACCTGTGGTTCTGTGCTCACATTGATCAAATTCTGTCCTGCTGAGCATTACAGAAAACAAAGATTACATAAGATTGTCCTAACATACACACATTTTTATTTGTCACAAGATACTATAATTCCTCTTCATAACAACAAAATATTATATTTACATTTGTTAGAGAGGTTGTAATTATGAAATTTCTATTATTTTGAGAATTTCTTTTAAACGTTACAAGCAGCAATATTAAATATGCACCAAACATCCAGTAAATTTGAAAGTGAATTATCTAAATCCATTATTTGTTTCCCCTTACAAAATTCTGTTATCTCAGTTATGATATGAGTGGCAGTGTTCTTGTATTGCAAAATGCGTGAGCTTTTGTTGGACAACATTCTGAGCAAAGCAGCTGTTTATTGTATTTGTACTAGTTCTTACCCCACACATTTTTTCAGACCATTATTAGTAAATTTTGAGGTTAGAGAGGTACTGACCCAATCAAACATGTACAGAGCTCAGCCTCTGAGTTAATTAAATGTGGCTTAATACCATATTATAAGGAAATCATTGTCCTTATTACAGTTATTAGGTAGTTAGTCAAATTATAGCTTCAAAGGAATGCAGAGCATGGAGAATTTGGGACTAAATTATGCATTTGAACCTTAGGCCAGCTTTTACTGTTGAGACAGTTTGCTGCTAAAAGAAATTGTGTGTCATTGAAATTAAATGCCTTTCTGGGGATGGAAGCTTCCATTTTTAAATGAAATTACTGAGTGTGGTGTAGTGAAATGATTAAAATCTGTATTACAGGAATGTGATGGACAAAAAAAATCAATAAATGCTAGGAAACCTTTGCTGCTGGATGTGAATCCTTGGAATGAAATAGCCAAAAATAATACTTAAAACATATCAGCACATTAATATATTTAGCATGAGTCTCACGAGACATCATCTTCGCTAATTTTTAGCATAAATTTTACTGTGTAATGAGAAGCTTTCTTTTCTCATATCCGTATTAGGCAGTGTTTTTGCCCTTCCCCCAATGCTCCAGCACTGCAATCATTGTGCTTGCACTTATTATGTTACAAATGACCGAGGTAAGGCTGACATTCTCGTTGCATGCAAAAAGAGCTAGTCTGCCAGGCTTTTTTTTTTTTTTTTTCCCTAATGAAGCAGCTTTGTGAAATCTCCCCATGTGTTAATACTAATGAAGATCCTCCAGCACAATTAAAATCGCAGCCAGTGGCTGAAGAGGAAACAGAAGACAATGGCATCCTTCTACATGTGCATATTTTTTATGCATAGATCGACTTTGTTTAGAAATACTGTTGATTTTTAAAATCCTTATACATAGTATTTAATAAGGTTAATAAGCTGTAGATATTCTTGAATTCTGAAAGTATGTTTTTACCGAATCACACTGAAATCACGTATTCTTTCTTGCACTATGGTTTAACTTTATAGAGTTATGGTTTGTAGGGAGCAGTCCTTGGGCTCTTGCAGTGTACTTTAACCCTGCTTGAGACTATGCCAAAGAAAGAGGAAATAAAAAAAAAGGATACCATGTGTGTAGTGTGAAGGGTTGGTGCAGGGAAGCACACCTTTTAACTTTCTACAAAGAACCTCTATGGGTTGTTTCAGGCAAGGCGAGAAAATTTGGTTTCAAAATATGTATTTTTAATTCTTGTGTCAATAACTGGTATTAATACTTCTCCTTCATTTTAATTTAATTCCACCACCCTTGTTGCCTTGCTTTACTTGAATTTATCGAGTACTTCAAGAACTTAAAATTTGAACGTTGATTCTTTAAAATGTCTCTTAGAAGTGGATCGTCTTTTCTTTTTTTCTTTTTTTTTTTTTTTTCCGTAGATGGCACTTGTTTATATAACAGATTCTGTTGTTGCTTTATTAATTTTTTTAACCTAAACTTAATCTGTGGGTTCTTAAGGTGGGCAACTTTGTTTCTCCCCCGCTCGATTAAGTTATCATTAAAAAATGACCCCAGGCGGACTGGAACTTTCCGTCGCTGCGTGAAGAACGTGGGCTGTTCGAAACTTTTCCCAGCCCGAGGGCGGGCGCGAGTCCCGCACCGAGATCCGCTCCCAGCCCGGCCCCGCCGCCCGCCCTGCGGGCAGCGCCGGTGGTGACGTCAGCGGGGGCGCGGGGTCCGCGACCCCCTCCAGGGTCCCGCCGGCTGGGGGCGGCCGCCGCGCGCGCCGCCGCCCGCGCGCGCCCCCGCCCGGCTCCGGGGAGCGCCGGGAAGGGCCGGCCCGGCGCGCGCCGCCCGCACCGCGGAGGGGAAGAGAGCGGGAGAGCGAGAGCCGCGCAGCCCGCGCACCGAGCGGTGGAGCTTCTCCCAGGTGAGCGGCTGGGGTAGGTTGGTGTTCTGCCGCGCCGAGGCTCCCGAACCCGGGTAGCGCCCGCCTCGCCGGCCGCGTCCCCGCCGGTGCGTATCGCCCCTTTGTTGTGTGGGCCGAGCGCGAGTCCCGCTGCGGGGCCCTGCCCGGGCAAGGCTGCGGGCGGGTGGCGGAGTGGCTGCGTAGAGGTGAGTCCTGGGGAAAGGCCGGGGCGGGAGTGTCTGCAGACGGGACGGCTGTGTTCCGAGCGATTTTAAACTTTGCTCATGGCCGCACGCCCGTGCTTTGGCCGGGCGGCGCCGGTCACGTCTCTGCCGACGGACGCCCGCAGCCTCCGGGGCGGCGCGGCGCGGCGGCTGCTAGCGGCCACCGGGCGGCTCTTTTGTGTGGCGCTGTGCGGTACGCTCCGCTCCCGGCGGCCCTCCCGCCCCGTTCCGCTCTTGGCGGCGGGCGCTGCCCCGCTCCCCTCGGTCGGGGGTGTCAGGGCGGGCGCGAGGCGGGGCCGCGCGAAGCGGCCGCGGGGCAGCGGCCGGAGCACGCCCTGTCCCTCCGCAGGCGACCCCTGTCCCCGTGCAGCCCCCGCTCCCGCGCGCGGGTGAGTAGGCGCTCCCTCCCTTCCTCCCTCCCTCCCTTCCTTCCGCGGGGCGCGGCGCGGCCCGGGAGCGGGCGCCGCTCCTCACAGCCGGCTCGCTGCGGGCCCCTCTGTCCGCGGCTTTGTGCGCGTCCCGTCCTTGTAAAGAGAAACAAGCAGCTGCGGCGTTGGGCCGAGTTGTTGAAATTTATCCCTTTGTGTATATTACAATATCCTCCATTTTTCTGCCCTCTAAACAACAAGCCTTTCGCCATCTTGGGCAAATTTTTATTCCAAAGTCCGACCGTCTCTTTTAGGAGGGAATGAGTATAAAACCTGAAAGCGCTTCTGGATAAGCATCAAAGTTTAGGGAATGTTATAGGGACAGATAGTGACGTCATGTAAAGTTTAAGGGGATTTTTCTCCAAGACTCTGTGCTTTCCCCTGGAATTCCTGATCTAACGTGTTGTAAACCGCACTTTAAAGAGAAAGGTTCCTAGTTGAGTGTGCGTATACAGGGGACACAGTGAATATGCTTCCTTATCTGGTGTCTGGTTTCATATCTGGAAAATAATCATGCCTCACACCTTTTTTTTCCGCCCTGGCTTTAGTATTTAATGTGCAATGCTTAACCGTTGGGTTATTTAAAAAACAGTTCTGAAGTTATGATGTTAAATGACAAATTATCTGGAGATCTGCATTGGTTTTGTTTATGGCAAGTATTAATTTGATGTGACGTTTACATGAAACACTTAGTACAGGATCTTCCCTGAGAAATAAACAGTGTCTTCTTGGCATGAGGGACATGGCAAAACAGACCTCCATTTTTAAATGACAGACTTGGAGGTATGATTTGGAAGCGACGAACTTATTAAGGTGTATTATTAAAGGGTTCCGTCTGGAAAGTACCTATAAATATTACATGTAGTTTGGGTTATGTTCCAGGTACTGTATAATGTGTGTGGCTAAATGTAGTTACTGCACTAAGCTCATTGAAAGAACCGACTGTACAACTCCTTACCCAACAACAAATCATTTTTCCTCTGACTACGAATTTTGGATCAGCTGTTGTGAAAGGGAGAACAATAAAAGGTACTGTTGGTTCTCAGCTGGTTTTTGTTTTTTAATCTCATGAAAGTTTTTCTGGTCACATGACTTAGTAAAATGTGTAATTGGTGGGGAATAATTGTTGTAGTTAAAGTTTTGTTTTTCCATTCTTCTTTCTATGCTTGTTTGACTTGCTGCATATTTAAAGTCACACTATGGAGAATATGAAACTATTTGTATTTAATTTGCATTTTCTTTGTCTTCAGAATTGGGAAAAATATTGGCAACAGTTAACAGACAGTAGTATGAATAGCTGTTTGTACATCAAGACTTTCTATCCACATCAGTATTGAATGCTGTACTTAAAGCCTTGAAGTTATGTTAGAACAAATGTCAGATGCTTATTTTATTTTCCGTTCCTAAATGCATCAGAAAGTGTGGTTGGATTTGTTATTTCCTATCTGTGTGAATGCCGAGTAAATGAAACCATTTAAACAGTTGAAAGCATGTACAGCAGGTGATTCTAAATTAGAAATGCAATAAAGGTCTAGAAGATTGGATAGGTTATAAATACTGAGCAACAGAGGATAAGTAGTTTCCAAAAATGGCATTATAGCTTCGACATCTCATAATAAACTATGTACACGTTTTTGTCAAAATGCTGCAAAATCAATAAATGCAAAATGTTAAGAAAATGGTAGACAAGATGATTTTTGTAAAGTATATGTAGAGAAAGCAGTAGGAATTGTTAAGGAATCTTCAGTGTTAGAGAAATTCTGTGTTCCCTTCAAGCAAGTGATACTGGTTGAATCATAGGTTGTACCAATTCCTCTAAGCAAGGAGAGTATTCGTATCAGGTTGTGATGAAGTTGTTCATAAACAGAACTCTCTGAAAGGTAAAAAATATTTCTTCAGAGGATCAGGTATTGTTTCCTTTTTATTCCTGATCCAAAGTCTGTTCTGGATGGCACAGTATAAGGTTTTGTGACTATTGTGTATTGAAAATAAACTGGGGCTGTGACGCTGTTTTCTAGTTCCTGCCAGGACATGGTTCATTTTTGCAGTAGCCTGGAGGGGAATGGCCAGGACCCAGTAGTTCTGACCACCTTACCTTGTTAGTTGGGGGTGGGAAATGCACGCAAGGCACTCTATTCCTTTTGGAGGAGAAGGGCTCTCTTCCAAATGAACCTAGGGTATTGTTGTTTCCCTGTGAGTCTTTGGATGCTTTTCTGTAGTCTCTGTCATTGGTGTTGTTGCTATTACTGTTCTTTTTCTTACCTCATTGCTGTAAATTGTTCTTATCTCAACCAAGACCTCTACCTTTTGTGCCTCCAATTCTCTCCATCCCGAAGAAGGGGAGAGAGTGAATGGGCATCACATGGTTTCAGTGGGAGTACTGAATTGAAGAATTATCATTCTTAAACCACGACATACTGGTATTCCTCATCCAAATTATTTTCTTAAATTGAATTCCACTGTGCTGGGTTCCTTACAGGTTTGTGTTCCCACAAAAGGGTAGTTGTTTTTAAGATTCTTGTAGGTTGTCAGTGCCATTGAAAATTTTTTTTGAGTAGTGTGAGAGAGAAAAAAAACCCTCAATACATGCTTCATACCTTTTGGTGAAAAATACTTGGTTTTCTTGAACATGTAATAAAATATTTTGTGTTTTCAAAAGATAAACTAGCAATATCTTTATATCATGGAGGGAAAGAGCACTGGTTAACCACTTTAGTATATTTGTTTAATCTTTATATTGACCTTATGTTAAGAAGAAAGTTCTACAAGGCTGGCTTTTTTTGTCTTTTTTGGGCCACACTTAAAAAGCAGATAAGGTAATAGAAGCCTTTCCTTATAGGTCCTGTTCCCCTTTTCCTTGTTTTCTTTGTCTGCACATTTATTGTAGAACTGCATTGTAAAGGAGCAGATGTTTTGCAAAACATCCTGATATGTTGCTTTTTCTTACGGGAGTGCATAACTGTTCCTTCTGATGCATCGATTTGACAGCTGGTTGATTTCATGAAACTGCTGAGAAGCCATTAGTGGTGTCATTGAATTCAAATAGAACAGTCCCTCCCAGCTTGAACTGCAGTTGTTAGGGTCTTTGTTGCTACTTTCCTGTTCCTATTCGGGATGTGGAATATCAGTTGCAAATAAAATGAAGCTTGTCCACCCGGTCTCATATCCCAGAATGAGGGAAAGGAGCACCTCACTGCTGTTAGTTCTATAATTTTCTTACAATGGCATCTTTGGGAATAGGATATCTTGACTTGTGGTAGGTATAACCAACAATGCAGTTTCCTACACCCTTCCTCCCCCTCTCCCTCTGGCATATTAAGGGTTTCACTGTATGAACACCTCGTGTTCAAATCCCTTCACTGTGATCCGTCTCCCAGACTCTGATGTATATGTATCTTTAAATAAAACTTAATAGTGTAAACACTGGTGGAATTTTTTATTTTTCTTTTAATAAACAGACTATTGTAACAGAGCATTAAGAGTGATATTTAGTGTTTTCATCACTTAGATAATTTGGCCCAAGGAAGATTGCCACAGTCTACCACTTTTCTCCCAAGTGTGGTTCAACTTCTGAGTTAATACTGTAGTTTTACTACAGTATATTCAGTGAATTATGTCATACTACATGATAAACTAGTTTGTGATTGTTAATTGCCACCACAAGGAACACAGAAACAGTTGTCAAAGTTAGCAGTGATTTTTGTGATTGATAGTTTGCAACATTCTGAATTTAGACAAAAATGTACTAATTATATGCTGGTCAACATACTTTACAGAAATGGGAAGTTTGTATTGAAGAACATTATGCAGTATTTGGAATCTAGTTATAGATGATCTTCCGCACTGCATCACAGAATGAAATGAAACATCCTTTTTTAAACTGACATCTATGTTTTTGAAGATTTTTTTTTTACTGTATATGACTACATTTTTACTTTAAAACCATTTTTACTGTAAATAGCAACGAACAGGAAATCATCAGAAGATTTGTGTGAGGAAAACAGTAAGTTCTCATTAATTTTTTAGTTTGTCTTTCTTAGGGACTCTATGAAGGCGAGACAGTATTAGTTCCAGTGTTACTTACTGTGGAGATAAGGAGTCTGGAAGGGTTTAGTCTTTTACCAACATCACAAGTAGCTGATGGTAGAGGATGAAAAAAGAGCTGTCTTCACTGACTTGAATATGTAGTGTGCCGGGTAGTTGTTTCCTTGAAAACGGAAATGCGTGGTTTGTTGGTCCGCAGGATAATTGCTATGGGTAGGTAAGCAGAATGCAGCAGGTAGTCATTAAATAAAACTGGAACCATGTATTCATTCAGCCTCTGCAGAAGGGCCAGGCAAGATGCAGTATTTTGCCATTATTTTGTTTCTTAATCATACAGTTTTAAGTGGAAGAAAGGTATGTAGAACATCTAATCCAATTAGCACACAGTTTCACCTATTAGCTGTGTTAAGTTCTTATCCAAGTTCTTTAGTGTTTAAGCTCATTACTGTTCTAAATTTACTGTTATATAGTGTCATGGTCTTGAGCTACTCCTTAAAAATTGAAAACCAAATATACCGTGTTAAAGTCCTGTACAGAAGTTCCATTGATATTTAAATGGAAATAAATTATAAAAGTAAAAGTAGTAATTTTGTGGTATCATTTAGATTTTTGTTTCTTTTGGGGGGAGGAGAAATTGTGATTTATTTTATTGTGGTGTTAGCATTTCATGAGGCTCCAGGTGAGAGAAACACTTGGAGTGTGAGGAAGTTTTAGGGCTTGTTTCAGCTTTTTAATGTAGCAACAGAACAAAGGATACAAGGGTTTTCCCAGCTTAGTTTAACAGAATTGATTGAATTCCTAATACCACTTCCTTCTCTTTTTATAGAATATCTTTTGGATCATTGGAAAAAAGACCAATATCAAAACACGTATACAGTTTTAAACTTGGTTGGTGACAGATGATCTTTCAAACGTAGTCTCTGAAAGTATGGTCTTATGAAAAGTCCATAGGGCTGGGCTTGTTGGTGTCCGTATGAAGCCTGTTGCCTTTAATGTGAATTCTCTACCTTGCTACCCATGCCCTTCAGGGCCTCCTGAATGTCTTGTTTTCTGTGTGTAAAGGACTTAAGACTCTTTTGAGTTGATATAGGTCAGGCATTGTAAAGAGCTGAATGGGTTAAGCCTTGGTAGCTTGCAAAAAGAGATTGCAGAAACTTTTCTGGCTGCTGAGGGTGGAATCACCCAAAATCTTAAAATGCAAACTACTAAAAATGTAAAGAAAAACTACTTGAATTTTTTTTCTGCCTGATGGACTCCTTACATTAGTAATTCGTGAGACTGCTCAGTTTAAGTATTTGTCACCGGTAATGTTTACAGCATAAAGCCTTTGGAAAGAAGGTAAACTTAAAAATAATACAGTGACTGTGTGATCATGCTGTTGTCTTTTTGGAGCCTCACACAGAACTTAGTTCTGCTCTGGAATTCTTGGAAAGGATAATGAAGAATTTTCAACTTTTGAATAATGATGAACCCTAGCAGTGTGTTCTTATTCCTGTAAATTACAGAAAGTGTAAGGTAGATTTTCTTTAGAGTATTTAATATAATAATTTAAAGGCACAAAATAATCTGCCTAGCTGTTCTTGAACTTCAACCTCGGTCCCGAGTCTGTTGGATGAAAAGTTAAACCTCGAAATCTTCCAGAGAGTATTTTTTTATTCACTGAGTACATAGATAATGTTTTTGGATTGTGACCCTATTTATTGATCGATTTGTGTTAATGAGTTAATGTTTTTCTGATGCTGAAAGATTCTCTAATAAACAATTTCAGTGCATTTTACCAGATACCTATTTTAGAAGAATGGTATGTAGTATCCTAGTATAAGCAGCAAAATAATCCCACAACCCTCTCCTCAGCCCTCAGTGTTTCTACAACAAGAAGCCACTAGGGCAAAAATTACTTCAGTGGTCCGTCAGTGCACAGGGACATAATTGTGTGGATTTTTCCTCTTTTTTTGTTCTTGCACTTTTCTGCAAGCATGTGCTCATTAATCAAAGACACTGTACTGCTGAGGGCAGAGAGGTTCATCAAATTGGCAGCTTGTTTGGTGTAAAGAACAGTGTGCTGAAGCTCTTAACATGCTAGGACATAAATAAATCTATGTCTTTGTATGCAAACCTGGAGGTTAATACTGTATAATTCAGTGTCCTGTCTTTCTTTTTATGATGGATGTTTTTAAGTGTTTGAAGCGTGATGTGAGCCTTCAAGCAGGTCAGGGCAGACAGGCTGATTGGCTGAAGCAGAAGCTTGGCAAAGGGGCTTGTGTGTCTGCTGTAGAGGGTTTTTTTTTGGCTTGGAGATCATTGTTGTATTGCCTGCGCTGTTGTAGGAGAGTTCCTAAAGATTGACGACCCTTGCTGTGCTAATGGACTTAGTAATGAAATGCAAATAGTTTGGTCCCGTTTGTTCCAAAGTTACTGCTGTTTGTATGTAGCCTTAGCAGACCTGACATGTGGAACAAGCACAAAACGACTAGGATTTCCCTGTAAAAACGGTTCTGGGATTTGGCTTTAACCAAGAAGTGGTTAACCATGAATTGGTTGCATATTCATAATTTAAGTACAGCTAGTCACTGCAAGTGCATAGTCGTTTGCAAGCTATTATAAACCATTCCACTCACACAATGGACACTGTACTTGTGCTTTTTTTTTTTTTTATTGACCTAGCGTCATTTGAAATCTGATTGCTGCAGCCACAGAGACCCTTCATTTTAGCTATGCTTGCATCGTAGAACAACCTCAGTATTAAATATTTATTTTTAACTAAATGCTGAATAAAATGTTAAACTCTGAGCTTTGAAGAAACAAGGTGTAAGGGTGAGCAGTGACATACATCATAAACATGAAATCTTGTTATGTAAAGACTAAAAAAGTGACATCAGCCAAGCTTTGTAGTCCTTTCATAACATTTGTTGCTCAGAATAAGAAGTCCTTGTTAGATTTACCCAGTGTTACCTTGCTAACACTGTAGTTGCTGGTTTTTTGGGGTTTTTTTATACATTGTGTATACTCAGTGCTTTTGGGGGAAAGCCAAGAAGTACAAAATGTGATCATATTACACAAAATGAAGGTGTAGCAAAATAGAACTAAGCAATCCTGTTCAGTATCCTGTGGAGAAAATAATGAATGTATTAGGAATCTTGTAAAGGTGTGCTTATTTATCATTATAATATGAAAAGTACAAGCTTAGAAATATTAGCTATTAATACATAATAAGCTGTGATGGAAAGTTGATCTCCCTGCATTCAGTTTTGCTTTTCAGCTAAAAATCAAGCTTATACAGAAGAATTTGATAACTTTTATGTATTTTTGCTTGCCCTAGTGATTGGAGCTTTTATAAAGAGTAATACATTTTTGACAATAAAAGTCAGTTTTCCTAACATCCTTAGTTCTTGTGGGAATAAAAGAGAGCCCGAAATGTATGCTCTCCATACATCTTTTGATCCAGTATGTTGCAAGTTATTAACTTGTTACTGATTTATAACCTGGCATGTAAATAGAAAGTGTTGCTGAGCAAAGTTGTAAATAAATTCTTAGTTCATATGTATGGATCCAGGAAAATGGGAAGCCATTAAGGGAGGTTTCTTACTGTGTTAGTCAGCGAGATAAAAATATCAAACACACATGCCTGAAAGAGTCTAGTTTTTCAAGCTATATCAGTGGATTTAATAAAAGATGTTATCACTGCTTACAGCTCTGGTCTTGTCTGAGTAGTTACAGCAATTGAAACAAAGGATAAACTATGAGAAATGCAAACCAATATTTTTCCATTGCATCTTTGATAATTTTTCTTCCTTGGAGTTACCCGTAGCACCTCACCGCTTCTTTTCAATGTTGAAGAAAGAGCTAGATCAGAGATAACTGAGACTACAACCATGTGGTTTAGGAGAGAAGTGAGGTGGAAGTATACTCAGTAGGTCCCTGGGGGGACCCAACGTCTACAAAAGTTGTAATACCAGAAACAATTTCTTCGTATCACAATTCGTAGCTTTCAAAGCAGCAGGGAAAATTCCCGTTTAGATTTTTGGGTGCTTTTACTTGCAGTCTAGTATTAGAAACAATAGATACTCCCATTTTGGCTCTTTCAGAGCAATTACCTTATATGGGAGTTTAAAAAAGTAAATTGTTAAGGGTTTGGCGGGGAAGCCATGTGAAGAATGGCTGAGGTCTCTTGGTTTGTTCTGTGTGGAAAAAAGGAGACTGATGTCAGACCTCATTGGGGTCTACAGCTTCCTCGTGAGGGGAAGTGAGGGGAAGTGAGGGGGCAGCTCTGATTTCTGCTATGATCAGGGGCAGGACCGGAGGGAAAAGCTGTCTAGCTTTGTCAGGGGTTGGTTTAGGCTGGATATCAGGAAAAGGTTCTGTCCTTAGAGGAGGTTCTGTCCTTGTTGGGCACTGATTAGGCTCCCCAGGGAGTGGTCACGGCTCCAAGGATGCCAGAGCACCAGAAGCATTTGGACAGTGCTCTCAGGGACAGGGTGGGATTGGTGGGGTATCCTGGGCAGAGCCAGGGGTTGAATTCAGTGGTCTTTGTGGGTCTCTTCCAACGCAGGATATTCTGATTTTAGGTCATTACACGCTCACCCATCTCTTAGTAATCACTGACAGACGGTGATTGAATTTTTTTTCGCTGCGTTGTCAACAGAGACTATATAAAAAAGCTACTGTCCCAAAGAAAGTGTGAGAAATGAGAAGAAAGTTGAGATCCCAAGCCTTCACTAAAGGGAGTGAAATCCTGTGGATTATTGAAAAAAATCACAACAATACAATACTATCTTTCTGGCAGCTTAGTAGAGAGTGCACTTGGATTTTGTCATACCTTAAATGTAACGAAGAAGGATTTGGAGGATAGGTTTTTAGAATGGGTGTATATTTGAGCACAATGGGTATGCCCCATTTTGATGACATACTGAAGTCCTTCTGTTTGCTTTTTTTCATGTCTTTTTTGTTCTAACTTGCCAACAACCTGCTAAATAAATATCTAAAGGGTTTGAATAGTTATATGCTTGCACTTAATGTATGTAAGGGTGTTTGGAGCAGTAAATTTCAGAAAAGAGAAAAAATACATATAGAGAGAACGTTATGTTACTAAATGTTACTAAAAGAATGTTATGTTATAGAAAGAATGTATTTTACTGAAATGACAACAGACTTAGTAAGGGTCCTTTATTTTGTTTGGCCTTTAAGTGTGGTATTAGTAGTATATTTTTCTGCAGTTCTCTTCTTTTCTAGAAGTGCTTTTCAGGTCTGATTTTCCCCCTTTAAGACTTAGAGGGTATAGCAAGTTGTCTTCATGGAACAAAATGTATTTTTGAAGAAGAGTGGGAAGTACCGATTCCATGGTTGAGCCTTATCCGGAGGGTTAGTTTTGAACTATTTTTTTATGATTTGCAAAAAGAAGTGTGTTAATTGTACAAAGAAGCAGTCAAAGGACATTTGGGGAAGGAAGGAACTCACTCTCACTTACTTTAGTTTAGGTAAAAACTAGTGTTAAGTGCACCTGTAAGTGCAGTCAGTTGTAAAATGCCTGTTTTTGCCTCATACTCATAGGAGCTGGAAGGAATAGATTATTCTAGGTCATTTTCCTTTTATTTATATGTGAGAAAGATGCAGAGCAGCTTGAAATACTTGTCTATTTTTTGGGAGATGTTTTTCTATGTCAACCTGTTTCTGATTATCGCTGAGGTAAATTTATAATCTTTTGACTCTTGCAGATGCCAGTAAATTTTCAGTGTTAGCAGTTAAGATGTTATAGATATACAGCATATTGCGAAGTTTATTGTGTTGATATAAGTGGTTTATACAGAGCAGTGTTGAAATGTAGCCTGCAGTCTTTTTGCGGTCATGGAAATGAATTACGTGTTCCGAGAGATCCGTGCATAGTGTAAAGACTTTTACATTAAAACAAGTGTGGGCAATCACTTTTTAAAGATTTCTTGGCCTTTAAATGCTTAATTTTTATAATTGTGGTAATTTTTATACTTTGCAATATGTTTAAAATAAATAGATAAGTGATTGTCTTATGGAATGATCTGTGTTATATGTTTTAAGAGACATTTGAAATGCATGTAAGTGGGATCTCTTTGTAAAGCTGAGTCACTTTTTTGCTTCATATGCCTGTTACCCTTTAAGCACCTGTTGTCAACATGTAAAATTTTATGACCTTATGACTGTGGTTTTTGCTCACCTATTTGTCCATGTGCCTGTCATTTCCTTGCCATAACTTCTGTTTGTCATTTCTTTTCAGCCATAACTGAAACTAGTCTAGACATTCAACAGTAAAGTTTTGTAGTTTTGTGGAGATTAATAACTGTATTGAAGAAGATGCACAGATTACACCTGCCATCTGAGGAAGTGGTAGGTCAGCATTAGTGTTACTTCACCAGTTCTCTGAGTCCTCAGTGTGTGCCCACTGTCCAACAAGTATATATGCTGTCAGCAGTGTCCTTGCCAAGTGGGTTGTTGAAGTGGCCTGGTATTTCCTCATGGGGTCTGGTTTATGGCAGTGGGAAAATGCTGAAGACCATCATAGGAACACTGCTCACAGGAGAGTTTTTTCAGCCACCTCAAAAGTAGCACGTGAGGAGACCTGTAGTAAAAAGCTTTCGCATGGTACCATGTACATGGGTTCTGTGCAAAGTAGAATGTGGATAGTGGATACTAAATTTTACTTTTTTTGGATCAAAATTTTGTTCTCAGAATAAATTCAATATGATTTCAATTAGAAAATGTTGGTGACTGTTAAGTAACATGACTAGAGTGTTGTTTTTATCTGCAACTACAAGAAATAAGTAATCCAGTAATTTCTGTTGATGAAAATATCTTAGAATCATTACCATGTGTGCACTACTTCTTATTGAGGGCACACAGTCTAGTTATGCTGACTTACCTTTCCAGTTCAGTATTATGTGAGAGAACAAACATTTGCATTTATAAAACGCATGCACATAATGATAAATAGTTTTCCAAAGCTTTCATTTTAGTTGAGGGTTTTTCAGAACCAAAGTCTGTGTGCTTACCAGTGCCCTGTGAAGTGGCTTGTGTGCATGTGTCCTGTGGATCAGCTTACAGCTGATTGCTCTTTCATTAATAAAAGCAGGACTTGCTGTTTTATATAGTGAAATATAAGTGAAAAATACAAGGTTTTAAAAGATACAGTCATAGCTATTTTTTAAGGCAAGTGAGGTGTGTGCCCTCCTCCACACCCTGGCCCCCCCAGCCCCCCTTGGTATATATTGTGGATTGGATTACAGTGATGTAGTGGATTCACTGTCATCTTGTAAATTAGACTTACAATAGTCAGACTTGTTTGTCAGATATTAGAAGGCCTGCATAGATAGCTACTTCTGTTGCTATGTTGGTTCATGCATGTGGCAGTAATTAGCTTCTGTGGATTCTAGAAAATGTGTTGTCATAGAATTGCTGAGAAGCAGGTTTCAGTGTGTTTTCACTCACTTAACAGAAGTCAGGTACCATTAGACCAGTATAAATTTAACTAATTTTGAACAGCAAAAGTGTAAGACTACAATTTCTACAGGACTTGAGAGAGAAGCTTGGTTTCTTAAACAAGACATTTAAGTTCCTTTTTTGTTCTTTCTTTCTTGTAAATAGACCATATTGCATATAAAAATCAATGAATAATCAGAAGTTGGATCTTTAAAAGTGTATGGCCTCAGGACAATTAATTTTCAACTTGCCTTTTGCTGGTTTTCCTGTTCTGGTTTGGTTTTTTTTTTTATGAGCCATAAAGAAAGAGTCAGAGGTTAAATGATCAGTGGTCTGTAGATACCAAACCAAAAGTAAGTTTCAGAACAAGCTTGTATCTTGACCATCTTTCCTTTTAAACAAATGTAGTTTGTTAAAAGCAAAAAGACTATTCCGTGGTAGCTTTTTAGTAATCTGATTCAATGTTTCTTGTGTGAGATACTCAGATACTGGTTGATACTTAGAGCAATATTTAAAAAATGTGTAGCATTTCTCTTAATGTTCTTGTTAGATGTACTTTGAATTCCATTAGTAGCACAGTTAAATTAGTGCTAAACAGTGATGGAAATTTCATTTTTGTGCTCAAACTTCAGCCTTTAGGAGCTGAAAAGTCAGGGATATTCTATTAAGAAACACTTCATTAATTCAGACTTGCTAGCTTGTGGCCTCTTGTCATGTCATATCCTGTAGCGGCCCTTTCCCTTCAGGTTTAAGGCTGGTGTTTTACAGTATTTTCTCTTTTAATCAGTGGACAATCGTTTTACAGATTCCTAAGTCTAAACTTGTCTTAATTTTGTTCTTATCCTGAACTTGAAAGCTCACAGAGCAGAAGGAAATACTTGCAAGCTTATTTTTGCCCAGAAAGACTGGGAAAACAGAAGAAAAATTGTCTAAAACAGAAGTTCTAGACTTTTAAATAGGTAATAACGTCTCCAGGCTTGTTGTAATCCATGCTGCTGTTAGCTTCCCATCTTGCAGAAACCTGGTAGAATGTCCTGTACGTTGCTTTTGTACTGGAATGATGAACGTAATACATGTGAATGGTTTGAAGTAAAAAACTATGACCACCAGTAGTACCTTATTTTTAGATGCTTTTTTCTGAGTATAATTCACAGGGTTATTTGGGTTGCCCCCCCCCTTAAATATGTGGCCAAGATTCATACCATTGCTTCAGCAAGACTGAAGGAATAGGGGGAGTGGAGAATCCTGACAGCAGAGCCTATCACTCACACCTAATTATCAATTTTATTTTAAACTAGATAAGATTGCCAACTTGCTTTACACTTTCAACTTCTAGTGGTGTCTTGTAGCCTGTTGTTTTTGTGGCACAACGCTCAACGTTTTTTGTTCATTTATACTGTGAAACTGGTATGCAAGTTCTGTTTCTTTGAACTAGTTTTTACCATAAATCTTTTTTGCCAGAAGAATACTACAATTCATAAGTTGTTACCATAATTCTTTGTCATTTCACTGTTCAAAATACAGCTAAATACATGCTGAAGGACAGAGGTGATATTTGTAGAGTTGCGTGTGTAGTTCTGAGCTCCTCGATATGGGACTACTGAAGTGCGTCTGATAAATGGCCACTAAGGAGTTGAAGAGACTGAAGCATCTCACCTGTAAAGGAAGGCTGAGAGAGCTTGAACTCAGCTCAGAGAAAAGGTTCAGGGGAATCTCATCAGTGTTTATAAATAACCTGTGTGAAAGATGCAAAGAGGACAGAACCAGGCTCTTTTCAGTAGGTCAGGACAAGAACAGGCGCAGGCTGAAACACAGGAGGTTCCATGCCATGTGCTTTGGGATGACGATGACCCTGCTTGAACATGACTCGCTGCTGTCCCTTTCAGACTGACCCATGTAGCAATGTATCTGAACAGCTTGGGTCATGATGTGCTCCAGCCAAACCGTATTTGGAGTTTATTATCAAACCCTCTGGAATTTCTCAAGGTTGCTGAGGCACAAGCTATTCTAAAAATAAGAAAGAAGAGGCTGAAAACAAGAAAACAGCACTTCAAGAGCCAGATAACAGAAGGTGGTTGAACACCTGGACTGTAACCAATTCTTTACCCTGAGGATTGTGTGCAGAGCGTGTGGACAGGATGGGGGCACCAATGAAAAGGTACATGAACAGTAGTTCTAGAATGTATAAATAAGTGTATAATGTAAACAATAAATGGCTTCTGCAAAATCATATTGGTTCATTGGTCAGAGGTCCTGAGCTCCCACAGACCTATTCTGTGAGGTTTCCCCCAAACATCAGGAAACTCTTTTTGTTCATGAGGATGTCTGTGCACTGACATGGGTTGTCCTGAGAGCTTGTAAAGTCTTCACCCTTGGTGATACACCAAAGTCATCTGGACACAGTCCCGGACAACTGATTCTAATTGACTACTTGAGCAAAGGCTTTGACAAGACGGTCTCCCTTTCAATCTCAACCATGCTGTGACTCTGTGTGTCACTTGTTCTATATTTCAGGATATTTTGGTGAACCGTTTAAACTTACTTTGTGTCAAAATGATATTAGGAGAGCATGCAGAGTCATGAGTTTTGACCAGAAGTGTAGCATATTGCTAGAGTCTTGAATTAAGACTCTAAAATTCTGAGAGAATTTTATCATACAAATGATAAAATTTGTAAAAAACTCACAAAACTCATAAAACTCTAAAATTCTGAGAGAATTTTAGATTCATTGAAATAAAATGTGTGAGGATTAAGTTCTAAAGATCCAGTGTGATCTTTAAAAGTATAACTTTTTGTTGTTCTGTAATTTCTCAGTTTATATTGTTTTGACATTTAGTCCACAGTGTCCTGAGACAGGAGGACTTGATACAAGGGTGCCTGAAGGAAAACAAATATGTCAAGTACAAAATGGGGTTTTTTGTGCTGCTGTTATATCATGTTAAGAAAGAATGTTCACACAGGTATTTTTAGGAACTTCATGCTGAACTGTGTGAGCACAGGGAACCCAAAGTATGATTGGTTAATCTTCTGTTCTTTGCTACTTTTCCTCAGAATAATAATAAGGGTTGTTTTTTAAAAATTGTTTTAGTATAAGCTTAGTAGGAAGTTCTCCAGTTCTGCCTTTGATGGATTAGTTCATATATTTACACTGTCAAATTCTCCCTTAACCAGAACCTGAGGGAGAGAAGGGTTGATTTTTCTTTTAGTAAATTGGCTCCTTTGCTTTTTCCCTGAAGAGCAAGTTATTTCTGTTCAAATTTATCCATTCCTAAACAAAATACACAATATTTCTATATGTAGCTTCATTCTGTCAACTATGTTTTGCATGCTTGCAGGGAGCAACACAACTTCACTATTCCAGAATTTTTAGTGGTAGTCTCTGTTGAAGGATTTGCTTTGCCTTTCAGGGAAATAAACCTTCTGTAGCGGGTTTTTTTCTGTATTTAGAAAAGTCTGTGGAATAGGCTTTACCACTGGTGTGGATTGTTTGTTTTTTTCAGATAACATGCTTATACTTGCCATGTGGTCTGATAAATCAACTATATATGCCTGATAGGTAGCTCATGTCTTCCCCTGATGATTTAGGGATAAGCAACAAAAGATGTCCATTAGTACTGTTGGGGTTTTTTGTGATACAGGATGTTTTTATTGCCGTGATACGATTATTTGCACATGGACCTATTTAATGCCTTCAGTTGTTCCAGAGGAGTAATATATTAAAGTTACTGTATTAATTTGATAAAATCTGTTCGCTAGTTGTTTTGGGTTTTTTAAAATGGTTATAATTCTGCCTTTTAATAACATTTCTGCAAATAGCAAGACAAAGTGGCTATATATATATGTATATGTATATATAGAGATATATATACATATATATAAGCATACTGTGTTTTTTGAAATTACGAAAACCTGTGTTTCCCTTTTGTCTTTGCAGTGTTTAAAGTTAGCGTATCAGCTTCACTGCCATGTTTTGTAAGGCAGTAAACTTAAATTTAACAAATGTTAAAAATTAAACAGAAAACCCCCTGTTTATAATAAAACCCCCCTTTTTAAAATTTTTTCACGGTTGTTTTGAAAAGTAATGCTGCCTAGTACTAGACATGTAACTAGGAAATATGTATGATTCATTAGCTTGTAAGTTTTATCATGATTAATAAGAGAAGCGTTCCAATCTAAATGTAATGGTTATGTAAGCCGATAAAGATGACTACAAGATCTTTAATGTAAATAAAATATTTTATTAAGCACTGTAAAATCGAGATACAATACTTGAATGAGATACGAGGTATTTTATTATCACAGCTTCTTTGAATCCTGATCTATTTTCCTTATGTATTGTGCTAGTTATACTACTGGATATTTGTTATTGGCATCTTTCAGTACAAGGCTATGTAAGTCAGATTCAATATGTGCTTCTTCTGTTGGAGCATGAAATCAGACTGGTTCTCAAGAGCAGAACGGAGGAGTATGAATTGGGAAATGCAGAAGAGGGAATGTGGTATTGCTAAGGACTATGCAATATGTGAAATATGTGTTTCTGTGGTTGTTTTGTATGACAGCTGCCAATGCAGGAGCCTGATTGTTGTCTTGGGAGAAAGAGTGAGAACCTAAAATTGTAGGGGTTTGCCCTGCTGCAAGGGAGTGGTGTGTGTCTTTGAATATTGTATTACGTTGGTATGTTTATATTGTATTTTATGTTTAGTTTTTCACAGGGCAACTGTAGGTCCCTGTGAGAATATTCCAGTGCCTAAAAGTGTTACCCATATGCATAAGGAAGGTACTGCAGTCTTGGGCAATACTGAATTATAATTGTAGTATTGTTTTTCCTTAATGTGTATTTTATTGGTAGAAGCTGTCTCTGTTGCTAAAATGCTCTTATTTGTTAAATTGGTTCCTGTTTTATCTGATGCACCTATAAAATACAAGTAATGATATGTAGTAAATGGTTTGATCCTGGTATTATCTAAGTTGTTCTTCTGGAAATGGATTTGTTCTCAGCGTCCAGTACTTCTGTGGCGGTTTCAGCACAACTTCTCTGCCAAATAAGCCTTCCAGTACATTGCTTAGGATTATTTTTCCCCAGATTTTAATTCGTGAGTTCTGCTTTATGAAAATACATTATGTTCTACCTGCTTCAGGTTATGTGGTTTCTTGTATACTTTGAAAAATTCTTTTATGTATATGTAGTTCATCAAGAGAATCATTACAAATAACTGTCAACAGTACCTGTGTTTCTGCCTCAAAAATGCTGCTTCTGCATTAGGTTTAAATTAACCCTCCAGTGTCACACAGTATGAGGAGTCTTTTTCTGTCGTGGTATCTTGGGCTCTAAATGCCAGGTAATTGGTAGGGCAGGTTTAGACGAGATATTGGGAAGGAATTCTTCCCCATGTGGGTGCTGAGGTCCTTGCACATGGTGCTCAGAGAAGCTGTGGCTGCCTCATCCCTGGAGGTGTCCAAGGCCAGGTTGGACCGGGCTTGGAGCAACCTGGAGTGGTGGAAGGTGTCCCTATATATACACATATATATATTCTCATACATTTTTGAAAATATATTTTTGCAAGTTGGATTAATTGGTTTTGTATACAGGCAGGGCAATGTTTCTGTGACTGATGTGGGAGTAAAAAGACAGAAAATCTGATACAAAGGCTGTTTAAATGCAGCTGTGCTTGATAACCAGTTAATTACCAATTTCATTTGGTTGAAATGCTTTAGCTTGCAGCTGGTAATTGCTTTTATTGGAGAAGGTACAAGATGTTTACTATTTGTCGCATCAGAGCATCTCAAAGATTTGGAGATCAAACTTTTTTTTTTTTAAGGACCTGGAAATAATATCTTTATATGGAAAGTGTTACCTTCTTGTTACAGTTTTCAGAGTAGGACTCCTATTAGCTTGTGTACTTGATATAATCTAATTGTGAATCAAACCTGTATTTCACACCTTTTGTAACTGTTTTTTAACCAGACTTCTGTGCTGGGAGACTTAATAGAAGTGACTTACTGACATTCAACTGTGTGCTGCCTGTGTGACTAAACACATGCCTAACAAAAGTACTTGTATCAGTGGAGAGAATTTCCAAAATATTAAAGAACTTGATGATGAAGAATACAAATAATTTTATCTTCATCCTAATGGTTTCACTTAATTTCTGTGAGACTTTATGGTTGCATTGCATTTTTGTTCTTAAGTAACTTAATCTATTAATTTAAAAAAAAAAAAAAGGCTTTTGAAACTTTCTAATAGCGTTACTTTGTCTGATTTTTTTATTCTTGCTTTCTCTGTCTTTTGCTCAGCTATGTTTGTGTCTGTGATTATTGCTGTTATAATGCTGTCTAGGATTCTCTGAAGCAAGTACAATGCAGTGAAGTTTTGTCTGTGGCTGAGGCACTACGCAAAACAGTTACTGTGTCATTTTGGCAGTCTGGAGCAGCTAGCTATGTGAATGCTGAAGCCATGTCTTGCTGCTCCCCTCTTGTCTGCAAGAGCTTCCAACATTGCAGAGCAAATATGCAGTCTCGAGGTAGTAGTCAGTCTTCAAAGAAAGGATCAAGTCCTGCCAGTGTGGTAATTTTCAGACTTTCTCTTGTTCTTTAGCTCAAAATGGATGTTAATGGATGAAATGGCACTTTGCTAGAAGAAAAAATTCTTTTCAGTGAAGGTGACGACAAGAAGAGGAGCAGTTTTGAATTTTTACCGGCCATGTTTCTTTCGTCACTTTCTACTGGCATGATAGAGTTGTTAACCAATGTGTCCTCACTTGTTAGAGAATCCTTGACACAATTTTTGTTTCTCAAATGTACAGAAGTGACACATAGGGAGGTTATGTAGAATGGCCATGCTTTTTAATCCTAAGTGTGCTTGCTGATCCTTGTAAGTGCTGAGTCAGAGAAAAATTCTGTCATATCTGTAGAGTGTGGGAGTCGATGAAAGCTAATTAAAGCGATGCAAAAGCCTTTCAGCACTTTTGGGCAAGCTTTGCTAAAAGATCATTTTTTCACAAGTCTTGAATCTTGATCAAAATACCTAATTACGATGTAGACCATGTCATAGCTGACATCATTGCTTTCAGCCATCGTAACGGTGGAAGGTCCTAATGCAGAAAGGTTTGTGGCATAAGTGTGTCCAATGTGCTGACAGAGCTTTTTGACAATCCATGCAGCTTTTGTTTCTTCCACAGTGATGTTTTTTTCTGAGTAGCCAAGTGTCAGAATCTCACCTTGTCCAGCTGCACAGAATGGTCAACAATGTGAATAAACCCCCGTAGCTCAGCTTTCTTAACATTCTTGATTTTTTGCTTGATCTATTTCAGAGAGAGTATAATTATGCAGAAAAGTGGCATATTTTGCAGACATGCTTTACCTGAAGAATGCAAAAAAGGACTTAAAAGTTGAATTTGTTTTTTAGTACTGCTGAACTAAATAAAGCCTCCAATCGATTGCTGTGGTTTTGTGGTCTGTTGCACTGAAACAGAAATAAGCTCAAAGGAGGATTGTCTTTGTTCTTCACAGAGTGTATACAGAGATTTTTCAGCATTTGGAGGTCAAATAATGAACAATTGCGTTAGTGGGGGAATTACTAATATTTTTAAAATATTAAAAAATGGTCAAGCAAGCAAGTTCAAATTAATGGAGACTTAAAGAAATACGACAATTCAGAGGATAATAAGGACTGTCTAGAAGATATTTACTTTGATATGATTGTACGGTTTTGTGCCAGGGAAGGCTTAGATTGGATATTGGGGACAATTTATTCCCTGGAAAGGGTTCTCAAACCCAAGGCACAGGCTACTCAGGGCAATAATGTCTGAGTCCCTGTCCCCAGGGACATTTAAAAACTGTATGGGTATGGCACCTGGGGACGTGGGTTAGCAGTGGCCTTGACAGTGAATGGGGAATAGTTGGACTCAGTAGTCCTGGCCGGCTTTTCCAGCCTAAGCAGTTCTGTGTGATGGATCTCTGTACACAAGGACTGAATATGAGAGATGCCACCAGCTGAATAGATCAAACTGCTTGGATAAAAAAATACGATGGAACTATATGTGAACCTCAGTCAGGCATTTTGGGGCAAATCCATAGTTGCTGTGTGCACTGTTATAGCAGCTAACTAACTTCTGTATTTCCTCGACAGCAGAGAAGTATAGTCTGTCCACTGCAGAATCAGGTACTTACCTAAGTGTGTGGCTTCTACTTTCATAAAGCAGTGCTACCATATTCGGTGTAAAAATGTGGCTTCTTGTGCTTAGGACATTTGTCATAAAAATGGACAACTCCCATTTGCTGCTGAAAAGATGATTTCTTAATACAGTGAAACTGAATTGACATTTCTTATCTTCATTCTATTTGTACAAAGTTAAAATGTGGGTAGAGGCTGTAGTTTTCCCGCCACTTCTAGAATTTTGTCTAATGTGGGTGAAGAGTGGGTAGTTTTTTAAGGACTGATAAAACAATAGTGTGAGAAAACAAGGGGTTTGGGGGGAGTAGAAGTTCTGCTTGTGGTTCTCCTTTTCAAATACTTAATAATATGAGGAACGTCCAATTGCAAATGACTGGAAGAAAGAAGGAGATCTTGAAGAAATGAAAAAGGGTATAACTAGATCATACTGAAGATGGTTTAGTGTGGGGTATTTTTTGGTGGATCCTACATCCTGCTCCCTCACTTGAGCTGTTTCTGTTTAGAAGCTGCAGGAAGAGCTGTAAAGAGCTTATCCTCTGAAGGGTTCTGCACATGGGGGAAGCATGTGGCAAGGTAAATGTGAGGTAAATGTGAGGTAAATGTGTCTCTAGATAGGAGGCTTTGTGCAGGGACTTGAGTGATTCTCTTACATGATTGTTTCATTGGGAATGTCTAGGTAAGGCCTTGTCTGGAATACAGTTTATTTCTCTTTTGTTTTGGAAGGATTATTCATATTCAAGAAGCATATTTTAAAAATAGGTGAAGAGGACATGCACGTGGATTCTGAGGGTAATCTGGAGATTTATACAAGGATTTGAAGTAATTTAAATTGCTCTAGTTTAGCAAAATTTCAACCTTGCATCCTCCTTGCATACTCTTGCCCCATGGTCCGCAAGCTCCCAAGAAAAATGTGTAAAGAACGTAGCAATTGCAGGATTCAAGCAAATGGGGTCAAGCTGATTAAGAAAAATTTTAGGCTGAAAAGCTGAAAAACGTAAAGATTGGAGAATGAAACCAAATTTGAAGGTGGTATTTGATCCATTATGAGAAGAATTGTGGGATAGGAAGGAAGTAAATTTGATCCAGAAGTCGTTTTCAGTTCTGCTCTCTTTCCATACTGGTTCACTGGTTTGTAGAAGGGGGTGGGGGAGAAATGCAGGCAGGCAAAACCCGACTATATAAATCTTTTAAGTGAAATTAAACCCAGAACGCAAAGTCTTGGGGGAAGCAATTGTTGCTTAAATGTTCATCATACTGACTAGTGTATAAATATGAAGATGCAATACTGTTGATAATATATGTTGGCATTTAACTCCTGTTGAATTACCAGTTCTCAAAATCATAAGGGGTGATTTTGCTTTGGCAGATCCAACATTTTATGGGATTTTTTTTGGTTGATCAAAAGATCATGTTCTAAATCAGTTTTTTTGAATGATTGGTTCTCTAACATTAGTTCACCAGAGGAGATAAGTCTTTTAAAAAACTGTAAAAATGTGTTTTTTAAAATCATAGTACTTTTCTAAAACTGTAGTTTAGGCTCATGACTATTTTCTTCCTTTTGACTGTTCCAGTATAAGGGGTTTTCAGTAAATTCATTGACTTGTACTAGTGTTTAGTAGGTATTGATGACTTTTCTTCTAAGCCTTTTAAAACTACCAGAAATGGTATATCTTGCCTTACATAGAGAAACTTACTTCAGTTTTTTTCAAATGTTCAGCTAAGTTTAAGGGAATAAAGGCCCCTCATTTTATCAAATGTTCTTTCTATAGGGCTTTCAAGAACTACTGGTTACCTATATTAATATATTAAGTATGAAAAGGATTAATACAGCTCTCTAATCTCACTTTCCCAGTTTCTTATAAATGCTACAACTTTGTTAGCTTTCCTGTCACAGTAAACTTTCACAGCAGAGTCCTGAATTACGAAAACCAGGAAGAACATAATCTGAAAACAGTGTTCTTTCAGTCTTTGTTTGCAATATAATTAAAAGGGGCACTAAGTTTTGAGAAGACAGGCACGTCTTTTGTGGTATGTTTGCACTGGAGAAATAAGCAAATTGCCATCGAGATAGAAAATGTCTTCCCTCATAGCTTTCTGAAAACATAATTTTATTTTGCTGCATACTGTGGTGCTTTCAGATACTAAGTTTCGATTTAAATGAGAAGATGCCATTGTCGGAATGTAAACCAGTTATTCTAGTTTTGCTTAAAAACCCACTTGCAAACTGATAAGAGTAACAAAGGTGGGAATTCACCTCATCCTGTCTTCCCACTGAAGTAAACCTTAATTAGCTCCATTTATATGCTAATATTAAGCACAGGAAGCTTCCTTTGTCTTTACCTTTTACACAGTGAGGGAAATAATGCAGGGAAGCCTGATTAGGTTACATTAATGTTGCATAGTCAATATTGAATTTTGAAAATAAACAGTAAAATCTCTCTTGTCCATGTTAAATGTCCCATTCTTCACCGACCACTCTTGATTTTTTTGTTTCTGTTTTTTTTTATTTTAAATACTCAACTTACACCTCTCTCCGTTGTTACTGAGTGTGGAATACTGGCTGTTTCTGGCCTTTTATTCTTAAATTGCATTAGGATTTTGTTTATGTCTAAACAAACATTGGTTCTAAAAACAAATCTAAAAAATAAACCACAAAAAATATTTCTCTATAGGGCTTTAATAGAATAACTGGGAGTACTGAAAGGAAGAAGAAACAAGTTTCAAGGACTTCCAGTATTGCACACTTAAATGGTAAATCCTGAGCTTTTCATGTTTGTGTGTGTACAGTTATGCCAAGAAAAAGCATATTTATTCTGAAACAACATTCTTTGGTCCTTTAGAGTATTTTTCTTTCACTGTACAGAGAAGTTGGTGTTGTAGAATTTCCTTCAGTTCATGCCAAATTGTGTCTTTGCTACTGAATCCCTACATTGGACACTGGGACCAAAACCAGTCTGTGTGCTTTTAATTAGGGAACCATAGTAAAGCCTGTTTTTAAAACTATTTCATGACTTGGCTCAAGGCTGAGGAAGCTGTGACTGTGCAGTATCCCTGTCTGCTGGGTGCTTAAGTAGCTGGTTATCATTATTGGCAAGCAGGAACCCGAAGAGCTTTTTTAACTGCCCTCTGCTGAACCACTAACCTTTGTCCCAAAGTTCAGGTTTTGGGGGACTGTTCAGTGCCTTTAGGTCTGATCCCAAACCCCAAATTTAGCAGTGCCACAGAAATGTATGTAGTCAGAAGTAGAACATATGTGCAGAATATTAGCTGAGAGCAAGTACTTGAGCTTTGAGCTTCAGTTAATGCAGGAAATGCCACATTTCCAGCTTAAGAAAAGAAATATGACTTTGTTTTCTGCTTTTGGGCAGACAGTTCAGGGCTGTACTCAGCCAGCATGATGATTGAGAGTGTAACAAAATGCATATTTCTTTAAGCTTCCCCTCTCTCATATTTTTTGCTCCCATTGTTTAAGTGGTGTAATTACTGTGTGGTATCTTCTGTCTCCTCCCTTGTTTTGGTTCCAGTAGGTTGGGTTTTTTGGTGGTATCAAAGTATGGCAGTAGGGTAGAGAAGGAGAACATCAATGTTTAGATTTCCCCTTGAGAGAATAAACATGATACCCTTCCTTTATAGGTTCGTGATGATGTCACTGACTGTTGTGAGGAATGTTTTCTTCGTGGCTCTCCTTTGTCAAGGGAGAATACCTATTGCTTTCCTTGCAGGCCTGGGAGTGTAGCTTGACATTGGTGGCCAGAATAAACAAAAAAAGCAGTTGGCGTTAATGCCCACACATTTACAGGTTGTAGTTTAAGATTGCATTAAAAAAAAACTATGGCTGCTATTGACTCAACTGCTGCATCCCTAGATTTAAATTAGCTAGCTTGCCTCTGAAAGAAGTTCTTGCTCATGTAAATGACTGAATTTTTGTGTAAACTTATGAATGTGCTTTCTTGTTTGTGCCACTGTGAGACAGATGAACTTTATGCTCCCAGCAGTGTGATGCTGTAGAAGCGGATCTAGAGTAAAAATACCTGTTTTTCTGTGCATTCGTTTTCTGAAAAATGCTCAGCCTAAAATCTCCAATCAAGGCAAACTCAAAGAAAAATCCTGAAATGCCATTTTACTCTAGCATTTTCATACATAGGCAAATGATGCTGATTTGCATAGTTAAAGTTGTCAGTGTAGCTGAAGAGAGCACCTCTAAGCTTTGTAAAGCAAGTCCGTGTTTAGTCTTACAGAAGATATTTTTTAAGTACCACGCTGTAAAATTTC
Organism: Parus major; assembly: GCF_001522545.3. Taxonomy (NCBI): domain Eukaryota; kingdom Metazoa; phylum Chordata; class Aves; order Passeriformes; family Paridae; genus Parus; species Parus major. The sequence goes on along the minus strand of NC_031776.1, from coordinate 37,562,819 downwards.
ACTGAATCTTTACATGTCTTCAGTGAAAAAATGTATATCAGAAAACCCCAACGGTATTGGATTTCTACTACTATAGCAAGTAACATTTTTCTGAAATGGAAATGTTGCGTCTGTTGCACTGTTTCTGGTGTCCTATACATTGTGTGAGAACTAGGTGTTTAGGAAAACTTGATCTACCCAGGGGGGAAAAAAAAGTCTGGGAAGTAAACAATCCAAGCAAGTGTTGAAAATTATTTTGAATTTTAAATTTTCAGTGCAATATGTGTGGATTGTGTACTGACACAGATGCTTCTGAATTCTCATAGCATGAGGAGAATTTGAAATCCACATACTAGAGAGCATTGCTAATGGAATGAAACTCTGATTCCATTAAAAGAAATTTGAGATTTTCCATTATTTTTTGGGAATTATTTTGCATTTTGACAGATTCCTTTGGCCCACTGTGCTTACTGTGTTTATCAAAGAGGTATGGCAAAATTTGGTATGTGTAGTTAAACAGATGGTTGCAAACAAATCAAGTGTTACTGTATAACATTCATCTTCAACTGTTCTTGTAATGGCTTCATAGCTGGCAGCGGGAAGCAGTGCTTTCAGTTTGCCGGAAATGCCTCACATAGTTTTTTGGGATAAATTTTAGTGTTCTGTTTGGATGTGTCTTTCTCCCTGTAAAAGTTACTTGATGACTCAGTTGATCATCAGTTGTTTTCAGGTGGCTGAACAGCAATGTCACAGAACTGACCACGCTGGTCATAGTAAGTAGGCTGTAGCAGTAAACATTCTGATAGTTCTGAGATGCATGACTCATACAGGGTAAAAGGAAAATATTATTTACTGAATGACTTAGTGCTAAATTCTTCATCCAGGTTGTGATTTCAGCCAGACATTCAGTACAGCCTCAGCTAAAACTTATGGATTCTTAGTCCATGGGTGCAATTATTTTTGCGACTTCAGGTTTAGCTGTTAAGAACGTCTTTAACAATTGACGTAATACTGTTGTCATTCTTTCTGGATTACTTTGTATGTAGGCTTGAAATACAAATTTGATAGCATGTAATTTTAGTGTTGTATACCTTTTAGTACTTTTGATGTCTGTTGTACAATTTACAGAGTATTTAAAATTAATTGAGAGTTTGTGCTGGGAGTTTAATTCTAAAATTGGTTCTTAGCAACTTTGAAAAGCATTTTGCACCGTCAGAGAATACGTGATATTTTGCTAGGTGCTGAACATGAGTTTTCTTGTTTTACTAGACTGGGTGATACAGTGGAATCTGATGTCTCAATAGCGACCTTCTGGCTCTCATCCCAGATGTAACTTTACTGTAAAGTTAGCAGAGGTGAAATTTGCACTGACTGTAGGAAAGAAAAGTCTAAATCAATAATTCTTGCATGCTGGTTAAAATTATTTGTAAGATCAAATTTTAAAAGATCAGGTTTCGGAAGTGCTTTCTGTTTAATGTGGAAGAAGCTATGACAGCCACTAGTATGTCTTAATACAGTGTTTATGAGAATGGCAAGAGCACCATCAGCAGCTACTAAATTCAAAGAGCCAAGAGGTTAATATGAGGAGAACAGATCTATTAAACAGGAAGGATCAAGTGAAGTAAAGCTCAAAAGAGCAGTTTTCTAGTGATTATATTGCTGAGCAGGCAGTGATAGGAGAGCAGGTAAGGGTGGGAGGTATGAGAGCCTGCTATTTCAAAATCATGAGCAGCATTCTGAACCATTAAAAAAATAAAAAGCAGAACCAGGAAAGTCATTAAGTAATTTGCATTAACAGACAGAAATAGGAAGGCTTTATCTAGTATTTAATATTTAGTGCAGAATCAGATATTGTGAAACTTCCTGTAATGCAGCAGTGTACTGCTAGCTTCTGTAACTTGAGCTGGTTTTAGTGAAAAAGCCTTCATTTAATAAAAGCTTACCCTTCTTTTGTTAACGAGGTAACGTTTTTTGCTGGGATATACTGAGAGTGCTACTTTCCCAGCCTCCAGTGACTGGAAGGATGTAGAAACTTTCTAGAAGAAGCTTCCACTTTTGCAGGGGATAAGGGGATGAAATATATAATTGGTATGAAACATTACCTCTGTGTTTGGCTTTGAAAAGCAAAACCTGCTAACTTTCTGACTTCTGAAATCTTGTTTTTAAAAAAGTCCTTTACCTTGGGAAGGAGATACCATTCCATTAAGAATACAGGTGCATCGCTGGAGTTAAAAATTTGTCCTGACTTCTGAACACTCCAAGTGTTACAAGGGTTCCTTTCTCCTTAATGATTTGGGAGTTATTATCTACAAACAAGTCCTCTGTGGGGCAGTTTTTCCTGGGCCTAGAAGCATAGAATGAGAACTGCTGTTGGAGGCAGCTGAACACTCTTGCTTTGTGGAGTCATCAGAATGAATGCTGAGGAAAAGAGTGCCGTACTCGGAAAAATGAGAAAAATGCTCCATAAATGGTCAAGTTGACATGCATGAATTTCCTTCCTGTAAGTATGCATTTGGAGAAAAACAGGAGGAATTTATAGATTTATGCTTTTTGATGAGTTTTCTTGTAGCCATTAAAAAATACAAGAGAAACAATAGCCAGGTGTAGATCTCTTTCTTTCAACAAACTTAATTTTGATGCTAGCTATTAGTACCAACAGCTAACTACTCAGTGTTACAGCTTTCTACTCAGTATACCAGTTTATTTTCTTTGTGTGTTTATCCAACCATACTTAATTCTTTTTTGAGACATGACAAATATCAAATCTCTGAATAATAATAAAAATGTATCCTTAATCATCTCTAACGTTCTTGTGAGTATAGTCAATTCCTTAGCCTACAGAACATACTCTCTTCACTACGAAGCAATAATAACCTGTCTGACCAAACAAAGAAATGGCATTTCCATGCACCTGGGGTTGTAACAAATAGGTTGATGAAGGGAGAACTTGAAAAGATTGGGAAAAAATGGCAGGTAATAATTCTTCCTCTGTTGTCAGTTGTGGTGCTGGTGTTTGGTCCTTTTGTTTGGTGGGATGTTTTTTGATTTTTCATGTTGCAATGATGCCATTTTAGATAGGAAATTCCTGTGGATACTAATTACTACTCCCCAAATTAAAATTCTTCTAATTCCTGAACATGGCTCTCTTTATTTGTTACAAAAGGCAGCAGTGGTGGATTTTAACAGTCCAAATTTATTTGCAGAAACAGTTAATTTAGATTGTTGACACAATACTTGAAAGTTAAGCAGATAGGGCTTCCAAAAGATTTACTATATGGTTGTAACTAAACAAGTTATTAATGGCTATAACAAAAAAAACCAAGAATTCAGAGTAAAAGATCAGCTTGACAGAAGGCTGAACAAAATTTTCTGGAGTAAAGTTAGGCAATTAAGAAGAGAGGCCTCTTTGACAAAAATCGTGATGACAAGGCAAATTTTTGAGAGATGTTGCCATTACAGGGATACTAGTGTTGGGTGAGTATGGCATCGAGCAGAAGCATCTTCATAGGTGAGGTCTGTACCTGAGGATTTTTTTTTTTGGAAGGGAGGGTGGAGGGGGGGGAAAAAAAAAAAGAACAAAGAGGAGCAAGATGTTAGATGATTCAGAAATCAGGTGTTCTACAGGAAGTTTAAATAAGGATTTAACAGGCTTTGAAAACTACCCAATTTTCTTTCACAATAACAAAAATATTCAGGGGCTTACTTGGAATTGGGGGCTAGGAGTGTGAAAGCAAACAAAAAATGGGTGTGAGTCAGACCCACGGAAGATTTAATGTATTTCGGTTACTGGTTCTAAAATATGAAAGCAAATCGCCAAGAAAAACCCTTTCCTTACTTGAAATTTAAATGTAGATAAATAATAGCCTGTTTGCAGTAGAATAAAATGACTTGCAGAAACAAGCAAGTTAGACAAACAGTTTTTACTTTTATAAAAACATCTGCTTTATCGCTTGCAGCTTCCATATCTCAAAATAAAAGAAAATTAACAAAGAATGGGATTATTGAACCGCAGGTGAAATAAGTTGGAATACACTTCACAGAGTACTAAGGAAAGAAAGAAGAAAAATTTGATGAACTTGGGTTAACAAAAGTAGTTGTATGATTTTATGGCAATTTGAGTGTGTTGGTATGCTGTTCCCCCTTCTCATCAAACATTAGCTTAAGCATCTACATAGCAAATACATAGTTGTAGTTGCCTTTTTTCATTATGTAACTACTCAAAAAGATGCAGAGAATTCATGGAAATGTGCATTTGGTTATGGAAAAGGTATCTCTGTTTTTATAGTCCCCCCAAAACAATTCTGGTGCCTACAGTACAAGGAAGCTGTGGAGCTGCTGAAGTAGGTCTAGAGGAGGCCACAACAGTGATATGAACGCTGGAGCCTCTCTGCTTTGGAGCAAGGCTGGGAGAGCTGGGAATGTTCCCCTGGAGAAGGGAAGGATCCA